>NW_026893379.1:0-92193 GCF_033815535.1 Pezoporus flaviventris | reverse complement strand
GAGATGCTGAGACGACGCGCGTACCTGAACGCGACCCACAGCTGCATCGCAGGTACCAAAACCGCCCCAAAACACCCAAAATCACCCCAAAACACCCGAAATCAACCCAAAATCAGCCCAAAACACCCAAAATCACCCCAAAACACCCTGAAATCACCCCAAAACCGCCCCAAAACACCCCGAAATCACCCTAAAACACCCAAAATCACCCCCAAGTCACAAAAAATCACCTCAAAATCACCCGAACCCCCCCCAAATCTCCCGAAATTCACCCCAAATCACCCCCAAGTCTCCTCAAAATCCCCCCAAATCTCCCCAGATTCACCCCAAAGCACACCAGGGACCCCCAAACCTCTTTATTCACCCCAACCCCCCACTTCAGATGAGCTCTTGGCCCAGTTGCCCCCCTCGAAGCCCCCCGAGGAGCTGAAGGCCCCATTGGACGCCGGTGAGGATGGAGCAGCCCCGGCTGGGTGAGCAGGACCCCAAACCCGGGGCTTTTCACCCCAAAATTGGGTATTTTTGACCCCAAAATGGGGGGGGTTGACCCAAAAATGGGTCTTTTCACCCCAAAAAGGGGGGGGTAACTCCAAAATGGGGATTTTTGACCCCAAAATGGGGTGTTTCATTACAGAACTTGCGCTATTCACCTAAACAGGGGTCTTTTCACCCCCAAATATGAGCCGTTTGACCCAAAAAAGGGGCATTTTGGCCCCAAAGCAGGGTTTTTTTGACAAAAAAAAAAGGTTTTTTGAACAAAAGAATGGGTTTTGACCCCAAAAGGGGTTGTTTCGTTGCAAAACTTCGCTTTACATCTAAAAATGGGTCTTTTCACCCCAAATATGACGGCTTCAGCCCAAAAAAGGGCTTTTTTGACCAAAAAAGGGGCATTTTGACCCCAAACTGGAGTTTTTTGACCCCAAAATCGGGTTTTTTGACCCCAAACCGGGTGTCCCCCCCCGTCAGGCCCGCGGCCCCCCCGGGCACCCCCTCTGCAGCCACGCAGGAGCTGGACGCGCTCATGGCCTCCCTGTCCCTCTTCCACCTCCAGCACCAGGTGAGGCCGGGGGGGGCCCCACTGAGCCCCACGGGGCCCTTTCGGCCCCACAAGTGCCTGAACCCCCCCACCCCTTTCCAGCGCCCCCCAAGTGTGGGGCAGGACCTGGACTCGCTGCTGCGGCTGCTGCAGAAGGACCTGGACAGGCAGGGGGTGCCCGTGGGGGGCAGGGGCCCCTGCGGGGGGTGCCTGAAGCCCATTGCTGGGAAGGTGAGGGGGGAATGGGGGTCAGGGGTGTTAATGGGGTCAGTGGGTGCCAATGGGGGGTCAATGGGTGTCAAAGGGGTCAGTGGGGTCAATGGGGGTCAGTGGCGATCAATGGGGGTCAGTGGGGTCAACGGGTGTCAGTGGGGTCAATGGGGGTCAGTGGGGTCAACGGGTGTCAGTGGGGTCAATGGGGGTCAGTGGGGTCAATGGGGATCAGTGGGGTCAATGGGGGTCAATGGGGATCAGTGGGGTCATTGGGTGTCAGTGGGGTCAATGGGGATCAGTGGGGTCAATGGGGGTCAATGGGGATCAGTGGGGTCAATGGGGGTCAGTGGGGTCAATGGGGATCAGTGGGGTCAAAATGGGGGTCAGTGGGGTCAATGGGGTCAATGGGGATCAGTGGGGTCAATGGGGGTCAGTGGGGTCAACGGGTGTCAGTGGGGTCAATGGGGGTCAGTGGGGTCAACGGGTGTCAGTGGGGTCAATGGGGGTCAGTGGGGTCATTGGGTGTCAGTGGGGTCAATGGGGATCAGTGGGGTCAATGGGGGTCAGTGGGGTCAATGGGGGTCAGTGGGGTCAATGGGGATCAGTGGGGTCAATGGGGGTCAAAGGGGGTCAGTGGGGTCAATGGGGATCAGTGGCGTCAATGGGGTCAATGGGGGTCAATGGGAGCCAAAGGAGGACCCCATTGGCTCCTCCCGCCCCCCCGTGACGCGTCACCCATTGGCCCCGCCCACCCAACAGGCGCTGCTGGCGCTGGGTCGCTGGTGGCACCCGCGTCACTTCCGCTGCGCCGCCTGCGGGCAGGCTCTGGGCGGGAGCGCCTTCTTCGAGCGCGAGGGCGCCCCCTACTGCCCGGAGGACTACGGGCGCCTCTTCGCGCCCACGTGCGCCGCCTGCCAGCGCCCCATCCTGCACGTGAGCGGCGGGGTCACGTGGGGGGGCAATAATGGGGGGCAACGGGAGCAATAGGGGGCAGTTGGGGGTCTATGCGGGGCAATGGGGAGCAATGGGAGTAATGGGGGTAATGGGGCACAATGGGTAATGGTGGCAATGGGGAGCAATGGGAGTAATGGGGGCAATGGGGGTAATGGGGCACAATGGGTAATGGTGGCAATGGGGAGCAATGGGAGTAATGGGGGCAATGGGGGTAACGGGGCACAATGGGTAATGGTGGCAATGGGGGGCAATGGGAGTAATGGGGGCAATGGGGGTAACGGGGCACAATGGGTAATGGTGGCAATGGGGGGCAATGGGGTTCAATGGGGGCAATGGGGGGTAATGGGGGGCAGTTGGGGGGCTATGAGGGGCAATGGGAGTAATGGGGGCAATGGGGGGTAATGGGGGTGATGGGGGCAATGGGGGGCAATAGGGGTAATGGGGGGCAGTTGGGGGTCTATGAGGGGCAATGGGAGTAATGGGGGCAATGGGGAGCAATGAGGCTCAATGGGGGTGATGGGGGGGGTCCTTTCTGTGCTATTATGGGATGGAGCCCCCCCTCCCCTGCAGCAAATGGTGACGGCGCTGGACAAGACCTGGCACCCGGAGCACTTCTGCTGCACCCACTGTGGGGCGGTGCTGGGGGAGCAGGGTCAGAGCCCCCATGCACCCCATAGACCCCATATCCCATACCCCATAGACCCCATACATCCCATATACCCCATACATCCCGTATAGCCCATACATGCCCTATACCCCACATAAGCCATGTACCCCACACATCCTCTATACTCCCTACCACCATCCCCTCTATACACCACATACCCCATATACCTCATATACCCCATACACCCCACATACCCCCCATATCCCCCACACGCCCCACACCCCACATACCCCCATACCCCCACAACCCCCATAACTCCATACCCCCCACACCCCCATACCCCCCATTACCCCCCACACCCCCCATACCCCCACATCCCCCACACTCCCCACATCCCTCACACCCCCATATCCCCCACACCCCCAATAACCCCCATAACCCCACAACCCCCATACCCCCCATTACCCCCCACACCCCCCATACCCCCACATCCCCCACACTCCCCACATCCCTCACACCCCCATATCCCCCACACCCCCAATAACCCCCATAACCCCACAACCCCCATACCCCCCATTACCCCCCATACCCCCCCACACCCCCCACACTCCCCACATCCCTCACACCCCCATACCCCCACAACCCCCATAACTCCATACCCCCCATACCCCCCATTACCCCCCACACCCCCCATACCCCCACATCCCCCACACTCCCCACATCCCTCACACCCCCATATCCCCCACACCCCCCACCCCCCCAATAACCCCCATAACCCCACAACCCCCATATCCCCCACACCCCCCACCCCCCCAATAACCCCCATAACCCCACAACCCCCATACCCCCCATTACCCCACACACACCCCCCACACCCCCCACACTCCCCACATCCCCCACACCCCCAATAACCCCCCCCACCCCCGTTCCCATTGCAGGGTTCCTGGCCCGGGACCTCCTCCCCTACTGCCCCCAGGACTTTGGGCTCCTCTTTGGGAGCCGCTGCCGGGGCTGCGCCCGCCCCATCCTGGCCGGGTTCATCGCGGCCCTGCAGGGGCTCTGGCACCCCCAGTGCTTCGTGTGCGCGGTGAGGACCCAGGGAGCCCCAGAGAGCCCAGAGAGCCCATAGAGCTCCATAGAAACCCCATAGAGCTCCATAGAGCTCCATAGAGACCCATAGAGCCCCATAGAGCTCCATAGAGACCCATAGAGCCCCATAGAGCTCCATAGAAACCCCATAGAGCTCCATAGAGCTCCATAGAGACCCATAGAGCCCCATAGAGCTCCATAGAGACCCATAGAGCCCCATAGAGCTCCATAGAGACCCATAGAGCTCCATAGAGCTCCATAGAGCCCCATAGAGACCCATAGAGCTCCATAGAGCCCATAGAGACCCATAGAGACCCATAGAGCTCCATAGAGCCCATAGAGACCCATAGAGACCCATAGAGCTCCATAGAGCCCATAGAGCCCCATAGAGACCCATAGAGCCCCATAGAGACCCATAGAGCTCCACAGAGCCCCATAGAGCCCATAGAGCCCATAGAGCCCCATAGAGCTCCATAGAGCCCATAGAACCCCATAGAGCTCCATAGAGCTCCATAGAGACCCATAGAGCTCCATAGAGCCCATAGAGCCCCATAGAGCTCCATAGAGACCCATAGAGCCCATATATCTCATATATCCCATATCCCATTTATCCCATGTATCCCATATACCCCATAGCCCATATCCCACATCCATATAACCCATATCCTATATCCCATACCCCATATATCCCATATCCCATACCCCCTATATCCTATACCCCATATACCCCATATCCCCTATATCCTATACCCCATATATCCCATATCTCATACCCCATATATCCCATACCCCCTATATCCTATACCCCATATACCCCATACCCCCTATATCCTATACCCCCTATATCCCATACCCCATGTACCCCATACCCCGTATACCCCATATCCATACCCTTAATCCCGTTATCCCACCCTCAGGAATGCTCCTCTCCCATCACCGGAGGCACCTTCTTCGAGGCCAACGGGCACCCCGTGTGCCAGCGCCATTCCCAGCCCCATTCCCAGCCCCATTCCCAGCCGAGCTGCTCCTTCTGCCTCCAGCCCCTGGATGGGGCCGCCCCACAGCAGCGCGACGGGAAGCTCTACTGCCCGCTCTGCGCCCAGCACCTGCTCCAGTGAGGGGCCCCATGGCCTGCCCTGCCCCATAGGTGCCCAATGGCCTGCCCCATACATGGCCAATGGACCCATAGATGGCCAACGGACCCATAGATGGTCAATGGACCCATAGATGGCCAACGGACCCATAGATGGCCAACGGACCCATAGATGGTCAATGGACCCATAGATGGCCAACGGACCCATAGATGGTCAATGGACCCATAGATGGCCAATGGACCCATAGATGGTCAATGGACCCATAGATGGTCAATGGACCCATAGATGCCCAATGGACCCATAGATGGTCAATGGACCCATAGATGCCAATGGACCCATAGATGGCCAATGGACCCATAGATGGTCAATGGACCCATAGATGCCAATGGACCCATAGATGGCCAATGGACCCATAGATGGTCAATGGACCCATAGATGGCCAGTGGACCCATAGATGGCCAACGGACCCATAGATGGCCAATGAACCCATTACAACCACCATAAGGTCCCGTTTTGGGTCCAATTCTCCCCATTTTGGGTCAAGTCCTCCTATTTTGGGTCAAATTTTCCCCATTTTGGGTCTAAATCTATTCATTTTGGGTCATTTCCCCCCATTTTGGGTCTAAATCTATTCATTTTGGGTCATTTCCCCCCATTTTGGGTCTAAATCTATTCATTTTGGGTCATTTCCCCCCATTTTGGGTCTAAATCTATTCATTTTGGGTCATTTCCCCCCATTTTGGGTCTAAATCTATTCATTTTGGGTCATTTCCCCCCATTTTGGGTCTAAATCTATTCATTTTGGGTCATTTCCCCCCATTTTGGGTCTAAATCTATTCATTTTGGGTCATTTCCCCCCATTTTGGGCCATTTCCTCCCCATCCCTTGATGCCCCCCCCCCATCTCCCCCTTTCATCAATGGGGGGGACCCCAAGAGTCCAAAAGGGTCAATTTATTCCCATCAACCTTGGGGGGCTCCAATGGAACAAAGGGGGGGCCCATAGAACCCAATGGGGGGCCTTTGGGTTTGAAGGGATCCCCTCCTTCCTCCCGGGCTTGGTATGTTCCAATGAGGGAGGGTGGGAGGTCCCATTGAGCCAATGGGGAGCGTGGGAGCGTCCAATGAGCCAATGGGGGTCGTGGGAGCGTCCAATGAGCCAATGGGGCGGTGATGGGATGTTCCATTGAATCCAATGGGGTTTAATGGGAGGTTCCATTGCAGGCAATGGGGTTTAATGGGATGTTCCATTGAATCCAATGGAGTTTAATGGGACGTTCCATTGAATCCAATGGAGTTTAATGGGATGTTCCATTGAAGGCAATGGGGTTTAATGGGATGATCCATTGAATCCAATGGAGTTTAATGGGATGTTCCATTGCAGGCAGTGGGGTTTAATGGGATGTTCCATTGCAGGCAATGGGGTTTAATGGGATGTTCCATTGAAGGCAATGGGGTTTAATGGGATGTTCCATTGAATCCAATGGGGTTTAATGGGATGTTCCATTGAATCCAATGGAGTTTAATGGGATGTTCCATTGCAGGCAGTGGGGTTTAATGGGATGTTCCATTGCAGGCAATGGGGTTTAATGGGATGTTCCATTGCAGGCAATGGGGTTTAAGGGGAGGTTCCGTTGAATCCAATGGGGTTTAATGGGAGGTTCCATTGAAGGCAATGGGGTTTAATGGGAGGTTCCATTGCAGGCAATGGGGTTTATTGGGGGGTTCCATTGCAGGCAATGGGGGGTCCCGGTGCGTGCCCCCCTCACTCGCCCTCCTTGTCCTCCCCATGGGTGATGATGTAGCAGATGTTCTTGTAGTCCACGTTGCCGGCCACGTCGGGGGGGAAGGCGGCCCACATGTTCCTGATCTGAGCCCCATAGGCCATTAGAGACACCCCATAGGGGCCCCTATAGGCCGTTATAGACCCCCCCCCCATAGGCCATTATAGACCCTCCTATAGAATCCCCTGTACGCCTCCCATACACCATAAGAGACCCCCCATAGACCCCCTATAGACCATTACAGACCCCCGCATAGACCCCCCCATAGAGCATTATAGACCCCCTATAGACAGTTACAGACCCCCCTATAGACCTCCTATAGACCATTATAGACCACCCCCATAGACCCCCCCCATAGACCCCCCTATAAAGCATTATAGACCCCCCCATAGACCCCCTTATAGACCATTATAGACCCCCTATAGGGGCCCCTACAGACCATTATAGACCACGCCCATAGACCCCCCCATAGACCATTATAAATGCCCCATAGACCCCCCTATAAAGCATTATAGACCCCCCCATAGACCCCCTTGTAGACCATTATAGACCCCCTATAGGGGCCCCTACAGACCATTATAGACCCCCCATAGACCCCCCCATATGGGCCTCACCTCCTCGGGGGTGAACCGGTCACACTGGGTGGTCAGGAGCTCCTCCAGGCTGGGGGGGGGCAAAGGGGTGGGGCTTAGAGATGGCCACGCCCCCTGAACCCCCATATCCCATAATACCCCATATACCCTATATACCCCATATCCCACACCCCATATACCCCATATCCCATACCCCATAAACCCCATATACCCCATATCCCATACCCCATATACCCCATATCCCATACCCCATATACCCCATATACCCCATATCCCCCATATCCCACGCCCCATATACCCCATACCCCATATATCCTATACCCCATACCCCATATCCCACACCCCATATACCCCATATACCCCATATCCCATACCCCATATACCCCATATCCCACACCCCATATCCCATACCCCATATACCCCATATCCCATACCCCATAAACCCCATATACCCCATATCCCATACCCCATATACCCCATATCCCATACCCCATATACCCCATATACCCCATATCCCACGCCCCATATACCCCATACCCCATATATCCTATACCCCATACCCCATATCCCACACCCCATATACCCCATATACCCCATATCCCATACCCCATATACCCCATATCCCACACCCCATATCCCATACCCCATATACCCCATATCCCATACCCCATAAACCCCATATCCCACACCCCATATACCCCATATCCCATACCCCATATACCCCATATCCCACACCCCATACACCCCACACCCCACATCCCCCCCATATCTCACAAGCTCTTCTTGATGGTTCCCTTCCCATCGGGATCCAGCACCTTGAACGCCCCCATGATGACGTCCTCAGGGTCCGCACCTGATTGGACGGTGCCAGTGGGTCAGTGGGTCCCCATGGGTCCCTATGGTCGCTATGGGTCTCTATGGTTCCCTATGGGTCTCTATGGGTCCCTGTGGTGTCTATGGGTCGCTATGGGGCTCACCCTTGAGCTTCTCCCCGAACATGGTCAGGAACACGGTGAAGTTGATGGGGCCCGAAGCCTCCTTGATCATCGCGTCCAGCTCCTCGTTCTTCACGTTCATACGGCCTGGAGGGGCGGGGCCTCAGCAGGACACGCCCCTCTGCCCCATAGACCACGCCCCCAGCCCCATAGACCACATCCCTGCCCCATAGACCACATCCCCTGCCCCATAGACCACGTCCCCTGCCCCATAGACCATGTCCCCTGCCCCATAGACCACGTCCCCTGCCCCACAGACCACCCCCTTCCCTATACCCACCATTCAGATGAAGCCACACCCCCTTGCCACAAGCCCCGCCCATCTCCAAGCCCCTCCCCTTTCCCATAGGCATCCATTGAAGCCTCTCCCCTTCCCATTAAGCCCCTCCCCTTCCCCATTGCAGTCCAGTCTCTAAGCCCCTCCCCTTCCCCATTGCAGCCCCTTCCCTTCAAGCCCCTCCCCTTTCTTTAGGCCCCGCCCCCTATAGCCCCGCCCCTACCCATGGCGGCAAAGGTCTCCCTCAGGTCGTCCTTGTCAATGATCCCATCCCTGTTCTGGTCAATGACCGTGAAGGCCTGGGAAAGGGGGCGGAGCCAAAGGGAGCGCGGGGATCAATCAGACCGCGGGGGGGCGTGGCCACAAGGGGGCCCCATCGAGGTGAATGGGAAGGGGAAGGAGAGGGCGGGGGTGAATGAGGGGCAGGGTTATCCATAGGGATGAATGGGGAGGGGGGCGGAGCTTAAGGGGAAGGGGGCGGGGCCAATGGGGGTCCCCACCTCCTTGAACTCCTGGATCTGGGTCTGGTCGAACATGGAGAAGACGTTGGAGCTGCCCTCGGCCGCGCGGCGCTTCGCCTTCTTGGGGGCCTGTGGGGAGCTGTGGGTCCTTATGGGGCTCTGTGGGGGGTCTATGGGGTGTCCATGGGGCTCTATGGGGGTCTGTGGGGTGTCTATGGGGCTCTGTGGGGTGTCCATGGGGCTCTATGGGGGTCTAGGGGGTGTCTATAGGGGTCTATGGGGTGTCCATGAGGCTCTATGGGGGTCTAGGGGGTGTCTATGGGGGTCTAGGGGGTGTCCATGAGGCTCTATGGGGCTCTGTGGGGGTCTATGGGGTGTCCATGGGGGTCTATGGGGTGTGCATGGGGGTCTATGTGGGTCTGTGGGGTGTCTACGGGGTGTCCATGGGGGTCTATGGGTCTTAATAGGGGGGCTTTATAGGGGGTCTATGGGGCTTTGTGGGGGTCTATGGGGGGTCCATGGGGCTCTGTGGCATGTTTATGGGGCTCTATGGTGTGTCCATGGGGGTCTATGGTGGGGCTATGGGGGGTCTATGGGGTAATAAAGGGGAGCTATGGGTGTCTATGGGGGCTCTGTGAGTGTCTATTGGGGGGTTGGGAGGGTCCAAGGGGTCCCCATGGGGCTCCATAGGGCCCCTATGGGGCTCTGCTTGGCGCTATGGGTCTCTATTGGGTATCTATAGGGGTCTGTGGGGTATCTATAGGCTCTATAGGGGAACTGTAGGGTATCTATAGGGGTTTATGGGGTATCTATAGCGGTCTATAGTGGGTCTATGGGGTTCTATAGGGGGTCTATAGGGGTCTATGGGGTATCTATAGGGGTCTATGGGGGTTCTATAGGGGTCTATGGGGTATCTATAGGGCTCTATGGGGTGTCTATGGGGTTTCTATAGGGCTCTATGGGGGTCAGGCTCTCACCATTGTCTCCTCGCAGACGGGGGGGGGTCGCTGTGGGCTCCGTCCAATCGCGGGGGGTTTTATTGCCCCCCTTGGGGGGGAGGGGTCCGGCCCCGCCCCTTTCCTCGCCCCTCCCCCCGCCTTGAGGCTCCTCGTGCCCTTTCTCGGGAATAACCGGGAATAGAAACGGGAGGGGGAGGGGGAGGGGGGGACCCCGCACCTGCTGCCCCTCCCCCACCCTGCAGCTGCTGCGGGGGGAGGGGAAGGAGGGGGAGGGGAGGGGAGGGGAGGGGGGGGAATCCCATTGATCCCAGCAGGGGTCCCAGTGCTCCCAGTACAGATCCCATTGATCCCAGTACAGATCCCATTGATCCCAGTGCAGATCCCATTGATCCCAATGGCTCCCAGTGCAGATCCCATTGATCCCAGTACAGATCCCATTGATCCCAGTATGGATCCCATTGATCCCATTGATCCCAGTACGGATCCCATTGATCCCAGTACGGATCCCATTGATCCCATTGATCCCAGTATGGATCCCATTGATCCCAATGGCTCCCAGTGCAGATCCCATTGATCCCAGTGCAGATCCCATTGATCCCAATGGCTCCCAGTGCAGATCCCATTGATCCCAGTACGGATCCCATTGATCCCAATGGCTCCCAGTGCAGATCCCATTGATCCCAGTACGGATCCCATTGATCCCATTGATCCCAGTGCAGATCCCATTGATCCCAGTACGGATCCCATTGACCCCAGTACGGATCCCATTGACCCCAGTACGGATCCCATTGATCCCAGTACGGATCCCATTGATCCCATTGATCCCAGTACAGATCCATTGATCCCAGTACGGATCCCATTGACCCCATTGATCCCAGTACGGATCCATTGGTCCCAGTGCTCCCAGTATGGATCCCATTGATCCCATTGATCCCAGTATGGATCCCATTGACCCCAGTACAGATCCCATTGATCCCAGTATGGATCCCAGTGATCCCAGCACTCCCAGTATGGATCCCATTGATCCCAGTGCTCCCAGTATGGATCCCATCGACCCCAGTACAGATCCCATTGATCCCAGTGCTCCCAGTACAGATCCCATTGATCCCAGTATGGATCCTGTTGATCCCAGTGCTCCCAGTATGGATCCCATTGCTTCCAATGGCTCCCAGTACGGATCCCATTGGTCCCATTGATCCCAGTACGGATCCCATTGATCCCAGTGCTCCCAGTATGGATCCCATTGATCCCAGTATGGATCCCATTGACCCCAGTGCTCCCAGTACAGATCCCATTGATCCCAATGGCTCTCAGTATGGATTCCATTGATCACAATGGATCCCATTGATCCCAGTGCTCCCAGTGCCATTCCCATTGATCCCAGTATGGATCCCACTTCTCCCAATGGCTTCCAGTATGGATCCCATTGATCCCAGTACGGATCCCATTGATCCCAATGGATCCCATTGATCCCAGCATGGATCCCAGTATGGATCCCATTGATCCCAGTATGGATCCCATTGATCCCAATGGATCCCATTGATCCCAGCATGGATCCCAGTATGGATCCCATTGATCCCAATGGATCCCATTGATCCCATTGTGTCTCTTGGCGCCACTCCCAGCCCCCCCCCCAGCCAATCAGCGCCAAGGGGGCGGGGCCAAGCTCAGCCAATCGCGTGCGAGCAACCCCGGGTGTACGACGCAGACGATGACGCGATGACGTCACAACGCCCCCTCGGGGGGGTCATCCCTGGATGTGACGTCACGACGTGGCGGGGGGGAACGACACGAGCTGACGTCACCGGCGACGTCACGACGAAACCCCGCGGTCCCCTTCCCAAGGCGCTTCCGGATTGGTTCCTTCCCAGGGCCGGAAGGGGAGGGGCAATGAGGAAGGGGGGGGTGCTGTCACGTGAGCGAGATCACGTGACGCCGCGGCGGCAGCGACTCGCGGGCGGGTAACCGGGGGGTTGGGAAAGGGGGAGATCACGTGATCGGGGGCTATGGGGCGCTATAGGGCGCTATGGGGGGCTGTGGGGCTCTATGGGGCTATATAGGGTTCTATGGGGGTCTGTGGAGGGTCTGTGGGGCTCTATGGGGGTCTATGGGGAGTCCTATGGGGTTCTATGGGGTCTATGGGGGTCTGTAGGGGTCTATGTGGGGTCTGGAGGGTCTGTGGGGCACTATGGGGGGGCTATGGGGGTCTATGTTTTGTCTATGGGGCTCTGTAGGGTCTGTGGGGAGTCTGTGGAGTCTATGGGGCTCTATGGGAGGGCTGTGGGGGTCTATGTTTTGTCTATGGGGGTCTATGGGGCTCTATAGTGGTCTATGGGGGGTCTATGGGGCTCTATAGAGGTCTGTGAGGGGTCTGTGGAAGATCTGTGGGGCTCTATGGGGGGGCTATGGGGGTCTAAGGGGGGTCTATGGGGCTCTATTGGAGTCTGTGGGGGTTTATGGGGTCTATGGGGCTCTATGGGGGGTCTATGGGGATCTGTGGGGGACTATGGGGTGTCTATAGGGGTCTGTGGGGGGTCTATGGGGCACTATGGGGGTCTGTGGAGGTCTGTGGGGGGGCAATGGGGGACTATGGGTTGTCTGTGGGGGGTCTGTGGGGCTCTATGGGAGTCTGGGGGGGGTTTGTGGGGTCTATGGGGCTCTATAGGGGTCTGTGGGGATCTGTGGGGGCTATGGGGTGTCTGTAGATGTCTATGGAGGGTTTATGGGGGTCTGTGGGGCTCTATGGGGGGTCTGTGGGCATCTATAGGGGGTCTGTGGGGGCCTGTGGGGGGTCTATGGTGGTCCATGGGGTGTCTATGGGTGTCTGTGGGGTCTGTAGGGGTCTGTGGGGGTCTATAGTGTTCTATAGCGTCTGTGTATGTCTCTGGCGCCGCTCTCTATGGGGCAGCCCCATAACCCCCCCGCATTGTTTCCCCCTCCCCAGGCCTGCCCCATGGCGTCGGGGCCGGAGCTGCTTCGCGCCGACGACACCGGCGATGGGGGGAGCCCGTCGTGCCCCACCGCGCCCACAGCGACGGCCCCTGCCCCATAGCGCCCCATAGCGACGGCTCCTGCCCCATAGCGCCCCATAGCGACGGCCCCTGCCCCACAGCGCCCCCCGGGGCCCGCCTGAGCATCGCCATTCTCTGCTACATCAACCTGCTCAACTACATGGACCGCTTCACTGTGGCCGGTACCTGGGGGGGGCTCTATGGGGCGCTATAGGGTGACATAGGGTGGCTGTGGGTCGCTCTGGGTCCCTATGGGTGCTATGGGTCCCTATGGATGCTATAGGTGTTATGGGTCCTTACAAGTTCCTATGGTTGCTATGGGTCCCTATGGGTGCTATGGGTCCCTATGGTTGCTATGGGTCCCTATGCATCCCTATGGGTGCTATGGGGCAGCCCCACATTCTCTCCCCCCCCCCCCCCCCAGGCGTCCTCCCCGATGTTGAGGATTTCTTCAGCATCGGCGACAGCAGCTCCGGGCTCCTGCAGACAGGTGCGACCCCCCCTGCCCCACACATGTGGGGCTGCCCCATAGCCTTGGGGCTCTCCCATACATAACGTTCTGAGTCACAGCTATGGGGCTGCCCTATGCATAGGGGACTGAGTCACAGCTATGAGGCTGCCCTATACATAGGGGGCTGAGCCACAGCTATGGGGCTGCCCTATGCCTAGGGGACTGAGCCACAGCTATGGGGCTGCCCTATACATAGGGGGTTGAGCCACTGCAATGGGACTGCCCCACACATAGGGATCTGCCCCACATATAGGGGCCTGCCCCCCACTTATGGGTCTGCCCCCCACTTATGGGTCTGCCCCACACATAGGGGTCTGCCCCCCACTTATGGGTCTGCCCCCCACTTATGGGTCTGCCCCACACATAGGGGTCTGCCCCACACTTATGGGGCCGCCCCACAGTGTTCATTGGCAGTTACATGGTGCTGGCGCCCCTCTGTGGCTATTGGGGGGATCGCAAGAGCCGGAAGCGGCTCCTGAGCCTCGGCCTTGCCCTATGGGCGGCTGCGACCATGGCCGGGAGCTTCGTGCCCCCCCAGGTGAGGGGCTATGGGGCGCTATGGGGCTTTATGGGGGGGGTATGGGGGTCTATGGGGCTCTATGGGGGGGTTATGGGGGTCTATGGGGCTCTATGGGGGGTTATGGGGGTCTATGGGGCTCTATGGGGGGGTTATGGGGGTCTATGGGGCTCTATGGGGGGGTTATGGGGGTCTATGGGGCTCTATAGGGGTCTTTTGGGGGGGCTATGGGGGGACTATGGGGCGCTATGAGGGAGCTGTGGGGCACTGTGGGGGTCTATGGGTGGCTATGGGGGTCTGTGGGGGGCTGAGGGTGTCTATGGGGGGGTATGGGGGATGGTCAGGGTGGGTAATGGGGTGCTTGTGGGGCAACCCCTTTATTCCCCCTACTCCACAGAGCCCACATAGACCCCATTGATCCCCATTGAGCCCCACTGATCCCCATTGACCCCCATTCACACCCATTGAACCCAGTGGTCACATAGGCCCCATTAACGTCCATAGACACCAGTAGCCCCCCATAGTCCCCCATAGACCCCCCATAGCTCGCCCTAGCCCCCCCATAGACCCCCATAGGCCACTATGGACCCCCATAGACCCCCCATAGATCCCCATAGAACCCCATCGACCCCCATAGCCCCACATAGCCTCCCCATATCCCCCCATAGACCCCCATAGCCCCACATATCCCCCCATAGCCCCCCATAGCCCCCCCATATCCCCCCATAGACACCCCCATAGCCCCCCCAGCCCCATAGCCCCCTTGGCGCAGGGGTTCTGGGCGCTGTTGCTGGCGCGGGCGCTGGTGGGTGCTGGTGAAGCCGCCTTCTCCACGGTGGCCCCGACCCTCGTGGCCGACCTGAGCCCCCCCGGGCCCCCCCGCAGCCGCGCACTGGGGGGGTTCTACCTGGCTGTGCCCCTGGGCAGGTAATGGGGGGCTATGGGGGGGTGTGGGGGGATATGGGGGGGTCTGTGGGGGGTTATGAGGGCTCTATGTGGGGATATGGGGGAGCTATGGGGGTCTGTGGGGGGATATGGGGGTCTATGGGGGGGTTATGGGGGCTATGGGGGGTCTGTGGGGGGGATATGGGGGTCTATGGGGGGGTCATGGGGGCTATGAGGGGTCTGTGGGGGGGATATGGGGGACTATGGGGGGGTCATGGGGGCTATGAGGGGTCTGGGGGGGGATATGGGGGACTATGGGGGGGTCATGGGGGCTATGAGGGGTCTGTGGGGGGGATATGGGGGTCTATGGGGGGGTCATGGGGGCTATGAGGGGTCTGTGGGGGGGATATGGGGGTCTATGGGGGGGTCATGGGGGCTATGAGGGGTCTGTGGGGGGGATATGGGGGACTATGGGGGGGTCATGGGGGCTATGAGGGGTCTGTGGGGGGGATATGGGGGTCTATGGGGGGGTCATGGGGGCTATGAGGGGTCTGTGGGGGGGATATGGGGGACTATGGGGGGGTCATGGGGGCTATGAGGGGTCTGTGGGGGGTCTGGGGCAGGATATGTGGGTCTGTGGGGGGGTTATGGGGGGCTATGAGGGGACTATGGCGGGGTCTGTGGGGGGATATGGGGGGATAATGGGGGTCTATGGGGGGGTCTATGGAGGGTTATGAGGGCTCTATGTGGGGATATGGGGGAGCTATGGGGGTCTGTGGGGGGATATGGGGGTCTATGGGGGGGTCATGGGGGCTATGAGGGGTCTGTGGGGGGGATATGGGGGACTATGGGGGGGTCTATGGAGGGTTATGAGGGGTCTATGTGGGGATATGGGGGAGCTATGGGGGTCTGTTGGGGGATATGGGGGTCTATGGGGGGTCTGGGGCAGGATATGTGGGTCTATGGGGGGGTTATGGGGGGTCTGTGGGGGGATATGGGGGGATAATGGGGGAGCTATGGGGGTCTGTGGAGGGGCTATGGGGGGCCTAGGGGATGCTATGGGGGGTCTATGGGGTGTCTATTTGGGGCTATGGGGGCCTATGGAGAGTCTATGGGGGTCTAGACGGGGGGTATGGTGGGCTATGGGGGTCTGTGGGTGTCTATGGGGCATCTTTTGGGGGCTATGGGGCTCTATGGGGGGGCTGTGGGGGTTGTATGGCAGGCCTAGGGGGAGGCCAGGTGGGTCTAGGGGGTTCTAAAGGGGGCTATGGGGGGCTGTGGGGTGCATGACCCCACATCCCCCCCCCCCCCCCCCCAGTGGCCTGGGTTACATCACGGGGGCAAAGGTCAAGGAGGTGGCAACCGATTGGCGCTGGGCCCTGCGGGTGAGAAACCCCCCCGTGACCCCATGTGACCCCCATTGATCCCATTGACCCCCATTGATCCCATTCATACCCATTGATACCCATTGATCCCCATTGATACCCATTGACCCCCATTGATCCCCATTGATCCCCATTGACCCCATTCATACCCATTGACCCCATTGATACCCATTGATACCCATTGATACCCATTGATACCCATTGATCCCATTGACCCCCATTGACCTCATTCATACCCATTGATACCCATTGACCCCCATTGATCCCATTGACCCCCATTGACCCCATTCATACCCATTGACTCCCATTGATCCCCATTGATCCCCATTGACCCCCATTGATCCCCATTGATCCCATTTGTACCCATTGATCCCCATTGACCCCCATTGATCCCATTGACCCCATTCATACCCATTGACTCCCATTGATCCCCATTGACCCCATTCATACCCATTGCCCCCCATTGACCCCCATTGATCCCCATTGACCCCATTGATCCCCATTGCCCCCCATTGCCCCCTGCAGGTGACCCCCGTGCTGGGGCTGGTGGCGCTGGCGCTGTTGGTGACCCTGGTGACCGACCCCCCCCGGGGGGGCACCGAGACCCCCCCTGGCACCCCCCTGACCCACAGCGCGTGGGGCAGCGACCTCCGGGACCTGCTCACCAAGTGACTGCATGGGGGGGCCATAGGGACTGCATGGGGGGCAGTGGGAGTCAGTGGGGACATGGGGGGCAATGGGGACATGGGGGGCAGTGGGTGTCTTATGTGTGTCTATGGGTGCCTGTGGGGGGTCTGTGGGTACCCCATGGTACCTTATGGTGCCATAGGGTGCTATTGGTAGGATAGGGTGCTGTAGGATGCCATTGGGGTACCTTTGGGTGCCATAGGGGTCCCATAGGATCCCATAGGGTGCCATAGGAGTAACATAGAATACCATAGGGTGCCATAGGGATCCCATAGGGTGCCATAGGATCCCATTGGGTGCCGTAGGGTGCCATAGGATCCCATAGGGTGCCATAGGATCCCATAGGGTGCCGTAGGATCCCATAGGGTGCCATAGGGTGCCATAGGGATCTCATAGGTCCCATAGGGTCCCATAGGAATCCCATAGGGTCCCATAGGGTGCCATAGGAATCCCATAGGGTCCCATAGGAATCCCATAGGGTCCCATAGGGTGCCATAGGAATCCGATAGGGTCCCATAGGGTGCCATAGGGTCCCACAGGGTGCCATGGGGTCCCATAGGGTGCCATGGGGTCCCATAGGGTGCCGTAGGATCCCATAGGATCCCATAGGGTGCCGTAGGGTCCCATAGGGTGCCATAGGAATCCCATGGGGTCCCATAGGGTGCCATGGGGTCCCATAGGGTGCCGTGTCCCCCCAGCCGCTCGCTGGTGCTCTCCACGCTGGGTTTCACGGCCGTGGCCTTCGTGACGGGGGCGCTGGCGCTCTGGGCCCCCGCGTTCCTGGTGCGGTGCCGGGAGGCGACGGGAAGGGGGGAGCCCTGCCCCCGGGGGCACCGCTGCGAGAGCAGCGAGAGGTGGGAGCCCCATTCATCCCCATTGACACCCATTCATCCCATTGATCCCATTGACAGCCATTCATCCCCATTGATAACCATTGACACCCATTCATCCCCATTGACACCCATTCATCCCATTGATCCCATTGACACCCATTCATCCCCATTGACACCCATTCATCCCCATTGACACCCACTGATAACCATTGACACCCATTCATCCCCATTGACACCCATTCATCCCATTGATCCCATTGACACCCATTCATCCCCATTGATAACCATTGACACCCATTCATCCCCATTGACACCCATTCATCCCATTGACACCCATTCATCCCCATTGACACCCACTGATAACCATTGACACCCATTCATCCCCATTGACACCCACTGATAACCATTGACACCCATTCATCCCCATTGACACCCACTGATAACCATTGACACCCATTCATCCCCATTGACACCCATTCATCCCATTGATCCCATTGACACCCATTCATCCCCATTGATAACCATTGACACCCATTCATCCCCATTGACACCCATTCATCCCATTGATCCCATTGACACCCATTCATCCCCATTGACACCCATTCATCCCATTGATCCCATTGACACCCATTCATCCCCATTGACACCCATTCATCCCATTGATCCCATTGACACCCATTCATCCCCATTGATCCCATTGATAACCATTGATCCCATTGATAACCATTGACACCCATTCATCCCATTGATCCCATTGATAACCATTGATCCCATTGATAACCATTGACACCCATTCATCCCCATTGACACCCATTCATCCCATTGATCCCATTGACACCCATTCATCCCCATTGACACCCACTGATAACCATTGACACCCATTCATCCCCATTGACACCCATTCATCCCATTGATAACCATTGACACCCATTCATCCCATTGATCCCATTGATAACCATTGATCCCATTGATAACCATTGACACCCATTCATCCCCATTGACACCCATTCATCCCATTGATCCCATTGACAGCCATTCATCCCCATTGATAACCATTGACACCCATTCATCCCCATTGACACCCATTCATCCCATTGATCCCATTGACACCCATTCATCCCCATTGACACCCATTCATCCCCATTGACACCCACTGATAACCATTGACACCCATTCATCCCCATTGACACCCATTCATCCCATTGATCCCATTGACACCCATTCATCCCCATTGATAACCATTGACACCCATTCATCCCCATTGACACCCATTCATCCCATTGACACCCATTCATCCCCATTGACACCCACTGATAACCATTGACACCCATTCATCCCCATTGACACCCACTGATAACCATTGACACCCATTCATCCCCATTGACACCCACTGATAACCATTGACACCCATTCATCCCCATTGACACCCATTCATCCCATTGATCCCATTGACACCCATTCATCCCCATTGATAACCATTGACACCCATTCATCCCCATTGACACCCATTCATCCCATTGATCCCATTGACACCCATTCATCCCCATTGACACCCATTCATCCCATTGATCCCATTGACACCCATTCATCCCCATTGACACCCATTCATCCCATTGATCCCATTGACACCCATTCATCCCCATTGATCCCATTGATAACCATTGATCCCATTGATAACCATTGACACCCATTCATCCCATTGATCCCATTGATAACCATTGATCCCATTGATAACCATTGACACCCATTCATCCCCATTGACACCCATTCATCCCATTGATCCCATTGACACCCATTCATCCCCATTGACACCCACTGATAACCATTGACACCCATTCATCCCCATTGACACCCATTCATCCCATTGATAACCATTGACACCCATTCATCCCATTGATCCCATTGATAACCATTGATCCCATTGATAACCATTGACACCCATTCATCCCCATTGACACCCATTCATCCCATTGATCCCATTGACACCCATTCATCCCCATTGACACCCACTGATAACCATTGACACCCATTCATCCCCATTGACACCCATTCATCCCCATTGATAACCATTGACACCCATTCATCCCATTGATCCCATTGATAACCATTGATCCCATTGATAACCATTGACACCCATTCATCCCCATTGACACCCATTCATCCCATTGATCCCATTGACACCCATTCATCCCCATTGACACCCACTGATAACCATTGACACCCATTCATCCCCATTGACACCCATTCATCCCATTGATCCCATTGACACCCATTCATCCCCATTGACACCCACTGATAACCATTGACACCCATTCATCCCCATTGACACCCATTCATCCCATTGATCCCATTGACACCCATTCATCCCCATTGACACCCATTCATCCCATTGATCCCTTTGACACCCATTCATCCCCATTGACACCCATTCATCCCATTGATCCCATTGACACCCATTGATCCCATTGATAACCATTGACACCCATTCATCCCCATTGACACCCATTCATCCCATTGATCCCATTGATAACCATTGATAACCATTGATAACCATTGACACCCATTCATCCCCATTGACACCCATTCATCCCATTGATCCCATTGATAACCATTGATCCCATTGATACCCATTGACACCCATTGATCCCATTGATAACCATTGATAACCATTGACACCCATTCATCCCCATTGACACCCATTGATCCCATTGATAGCCATTGATCCCATTGATCCCCATTGACACCCATTGATAACCATTGATCCCATTGATAGCCATTGATCCCATTGATAGCCATTAACACCCATTGATCCCATTGATAACCCATTGATAACCCATTGATCCCATTGGCATCCATTGATCCCATTGATAACCCATTGATCCCATTGATAACCCATTCATCCCAATGATAACCTATTGATACCCATTGATCCCATTGATACCCATTCATACCCATTGATAACCCACTGATCCCACTGATAACTCATTGATGCCCATTGATACCCATTGATTACCCTTTGATACCCATTGATAACCCCTTACCCCCATTTCCCCCATCACCCCCTTACCCCCATTGCCCCCATCACACCATTTCCCCCATCACCCCCATTATCCCCATTGCCCCCCATTACCCCATTGCCTCCATTACCCCCATAGCCCCCATTGACCCCCATCTCCCCACTTCCCAGCATGCTCTTCGGAGCTCTGACGGTGGCCTCGGGGGTGCTGGGGGTGGGGCTGGGGGCGGAGCTTTCCCGGCGCTGGAGCCCCCATTGCCCCCGGGCTGAGCCCCTGCTCTGCGCTATGGGGCTGCTGGGGGCTGCCCCCTGCCTGCTGCTCGCCATCATGGCCGCCCGGCCCAGCCCCACGGCGGCCTATGTGAGTGCCTATGGGGTGTCAATGGGGGGACTATGAGGGTCTATGGGGTGTTTATGGGGGTCTGTGGGGGCTATGTGGGTCTATGGGATGGCAAGGGGGTGTCTGTGGGGTGGCTGTGGGAGTCTGTGTGGGTCTATGATTATTTGTGGGGGGCTATAGGGCTCTCTGGGGGGCTATGGGGCGGCTATGGCATATCTGTGGGTCTTTATGCTGTCTCTGTGGGGTGTCTGTGGGTCTCTATGGGGTCTCTATGGGTTTCTATGGGGTCTCTGGGTTTCTATGGGGTCTTGATGGGGTCTCTATGGGGTCTCTATGGGTCTCTGTGGGGTCTCTGTGGGGTGTCTGTGTGTTTCTATGGGGTCTCTATGGGTCTCTCCCCACAGATCTTCATCTTCCTGGGGGAGTCGCTGCTCAGCCTCAACTGGGCCATCGTGGCTGAGATCCTTATGGTGGGTCCTGCCCCATAGGCCCCCACAAACCCCCCATAGACACCCCATATCCCTCCATAGACCCCTCCATAGACCCCCCATAGACCCCCCATAGACCCCCATAGAGCCCCATAGACCCCTATAGACCCCCATAGCCCCCCATAGATCCTCCATAGACCCCCTTAGAACGCCCATAGCCCCCCACAGCCCCACATAGCCCCCCATAGATCCCCCATAGATCTCCACAGACACCTATATACCCCCATAGACCCCCATAGGCCCTCCATAGACCCCCCATAAAGACCCCTCAGACCCCCATAGACCCTTATAGTCCCCAATAGACCCCCATAAAGACCCCCATAGACCCCTATAGCCCCCCCCATAGACCCCTGTAGAACCCCCTATCCCCCCATCTCCCCCACAGATGGGTCCATGTGTATGGTTATGGGGGAAGGGGGGGGGTCCGTGTGTGATCACGTGACCTCCCCCCCCAGCACGTGGTGGTGCCCACACGTCGCTCCACGGCCGAGGCGCTGCAGATCATCACCTCCCACCTGCTGGGGGACGCCGGGAGCCCCGTGCTCGTGGGGGCGGTCAGACAGGGGCTATGGGGGATATGGGGGTCTGTGGAGGGGCTATGGGGGGGGCTATGGGAGGCTATGGGGGGTCTATGGGGGGTCTGGGGGGGGCTATGGGGGTCTATGGAGGCTCTGGGGGGGGGGCTATGGGGGGTCTGGGGGGGGCTATGGGGGTCTATGGAGGCTCTGGGGGGTCTGGGGGGGTCTGTGGAGGGGCTATGGGGAGCTATGGGGGTCTATGGGAGGCTGTGGTGGTCTGTGTGGTGGTTATGGGCATCTGTGGGTTTCTATGGGCATCTATGGGGCGGGCTATGGGGGTCTGTGGGTGGGCTATGGGGGGTCTATGGGGGGCTATGGAAGGGTCTATGGGGGTTTGTGGGGTGTATATGGGTGTCTATGGGGTGTATATGTGGGTGTATGGGTGTCAGTGGTTGTCTGGGGGGGGCTATGGGTGGGGTACGAGAGTCAATAGGGATCAATGGGGGTCAATGGGGATCAATGGAGATCAATGGGAGTCAATGGGGATCAATGGGAATCAATGGGAGTCAATGGGAATCAATGGGCATCAGTGGGAATCAGTGGGGTCAATGGGAGTCAATGGGAGTCAATGGGGATCAATGGGAGTCAATGGGCATCAATGGGCCTCAAGGGGCATGAATGGGCCCGGGCGCTGACCCCGCCCCTTCGGTTCCCACGCCCGCAGCTCAGTGATTGGCTGCGCTCCTCCGCCGGCCCCGCCCCTTCCTCCCTGGCGGCCGCGCGCGCGCTGGGGCTCGCGCTCCTGCTCTGCCCCTTCGTGGCCGCGCTCGGGGGCGGGGCCTTCCTGGGCACCGCCTCCGCCTTCCCACGTGACCGCCGGCGCGCGCGGCTACTGGCGCGGGGTGAGCGGGACCCATAGGGACCCCATAGAGACCCATAGAGACCCCATAGGGACCCATAGGGACCCATAGAGACCCCATAGGGACCCATAGAGACCCATAGGGACCCATAGAGACCCCATAGAGACCCCATAGAGACCCCATAGGGACCCCATAGACACCCATAGGGACCCCATAGAGACCCCATAGGGACCCATAGAGACCCATAGGGACCCATAGAGACCCCATAGAGACCCCATAGGGACCCCATAGAGACCCCATAGGGACCCATAGAGACCCCATAGAGACCCCAATCGGGACCTCATAGAGACCCATAGGGACCCATAGAGACCCCATAGGGACCCCATAGAGAGCCGTAGAGACCCATAGGGACATATAGGGATCCATAGGGACCCCATAGGGAACCATAGAGACCCCATAGAGAACCATGGAGACCTCATAGAGACCCCATGGAGACCCCATAGA
This sequence comes from Pezoporus flaviventris, assembly GCF_033815535.1. Classification (NCBI taxonomy): domain Eukaryota; kingdom Metazoa; phylum Chordata; class Aves; order Psittaciformes; family Psittacidae; genus Pezoporus; species Pezoporus flaviventris. The sequence goes on along the minus strand of NW_026893379.1, from coordinate 68,578 downwards.
GACCCCATAGGGACCCATAGAGACCCCATAGGGACCCATAAAGACCACATAGAGACCCCATAGGGACCCATAGAGACCCCATAGGGACCCCATAGAGAACCCGTAGGGACCCATGGAGACCCCATAGAGACCCCATAGGGACCCATAGAGACCCCATAGGGACCCATAAAGACCACATAGAGACCCCATAGGGACCCATAGAGACCCCATAGGGACCCCATAGAGAACCCGTAGGGACCCACAGAGACCCCATAGGGACCCATAGAGACCCCATGGGGACCCATGAAGACCCCATAGAGACTCCATAGCGACCCATAGCGACCCCACAGAGACCCATAGGGCCCCACAGTGACCCCTTTGTCCCCCCCCCATAGGTCTGGACCCCGATGACGAGGACCTCGAGGACCCCGATGACCTCGTGGTGCCACAGGGGGGGCGCCCCACCAAGGTGCCCGTGGCCCATGTGCTGTCCTGACCCCCATCTATGGGGCCCAGACCTATATCAGTGGGGCACAGACCCACATCTACGGGGCACAGACCCACATAAGGGGGTCATTCGTTGCCCCCCAATGGAGGATCCCGACCCACATCTATGGGGTTCTGACCCACCTAAAGGGGTCATTGACCCCCCAGTGGAGGATCCTGACCCAAATCTATAGGGCCCAGACCCACGTCTGCAGGTCCCGCACTCAGAATGGGGGTCCTGGACCCACCATGGAGGATCCTGACCCACATCTATGGGGCCCAGACCCACATCTCTGGGCCTCTGACCCACATAAGGGGGTCACTGACTCACAGCGAAGGATCCTGACCCACATCTATGGGGCCCAGACCCACATCTATGGGGCACAAGCACCGCAGCCCCCAATAAACCTGTTTGGACACCCCAAGTGCTGACTTTGGCTCCTCTGTGGTCCCCTGCCCCACATCTCCCCACACCCCATTGCCTGCCCCACCACCCCCCGTACGTGCCCCATAACCTACCCCATATCTGCCCCATAACCTGACTCATTGCCTGCCCCATAACCAGCCCCATAACCTACCCCATATCTGCCCCATAACCTGACTCATTGCCTGCCCCATAACCTGCCCCATCAACAGCCCCACCCCCGCCCCACACCCTCCTCCCCCGCACCCCCCCTCCTGCCCCACATCCCGCCCCACAGCGCGTGGGAGAACCCGTCCTGCCGCTCCCGCCCCGCCCCACAGCGCCGTGGGGCCGGAGCCGGGGTCAGAGCCGGAGCCTGTGGGGCAGGGGCCACTTGTGGGGCAGAGCCGCGGCCATGGCGCCCCCCAGCGCCACCCCCCTCCCGCTGCTGCTGCTGCTGCTGCTGGCCCCACACCGGAGCCACGGCTGCGACCGGACCCACGGCGGAGAGGACTCAGGTGAGAGCTATGGGGCTATGGGGGGGCACGAGGCAATGGGTGTCAATGGGGCTATGGGGTAATGGGGGGCTATGGGGGTGCATGAGGCAATGGGTGTCAATGGGGCTATGGGGGCTATGGGGCTCTATGGGGTAATGGGGGGCTATGGGGCTCTATGGGGCAATGGGGATCTATGGGGCAATAAGGGGCTATGGGGCAATGGGGATCTATGGGGGTCTATGGGGCAATGGGGGGTCTATGGGGCAATGGGGATCCATGGGGCAATGGCGATCTATGAGGGTCTATGGGGCTCTATGGGGCAATGGGGGGATCTATGGGTCAAGTGACACCCCCGTTTGTTCCCCCCCCACAGTGAACTGGGAGAAGCTCGGTGAGACACCCCATACCCCATACCCTATATCCCCATGTGTCCCTATGTATCCCCATATATCCCCATGTGTCCCTATGTATCCCCATATATCCCTATATATCCCTATGTATCCCCATATATCCCTATATATCCCTATGTATCCCCATATATCCCTATGTATCCCTATGTATCCCCATATATCCCTATATATCCCTATGTATCCCCATATATCCCTATATATCCCTATGTATCTCTATATATCCCTATATATCCCTATGTATCCCCATATATCCCTATGTATCCCTATGTATCCCCATATATCCCTATATATCCCTATGTATCCCCATATATCCCTATATATCCCTATGTATCCCCATATATCCCTATATATCCCTATGTATCCCCATATATCCCTATATATCCCTATGTATCCCCATATATCCCTATATATCCCTATGTATCTCTATATATCCCTATATATCCCTATGTATCCCCATATATCCCTATGTATCCCTATGTATCCCCATATATCCCTATATATCCCTATGTATCCCCATATATCCCCATGTGTCCCTATGTATCCCCATATATCCCTATATATCCCTATGTATCCCCATATATCCCTATATATCCCTATGTATCCCCATATATCCCTATATATCCCTATGTATCCCCATATATCCCTATATATCCCTATGTATCCCCATATATCCCTATATATCACTATGTATCCCCATATATCCCTATGTATCCCTATGTATCCCCATATATCCCTATATATCCCTATGTATCTCTATATATCCCTATATATCCCTATGTATCCCCATATATCCCTATATATCCCTATGTATCCCCATATATCCCTATATATCCCTATGTATCTCTATATATCCCTATACCTACCCGTATCTCCCTTTATCTCCCCACATCTCCCCATATCTCCCTATATCTCCCCATATCTCCATTTATCTCCCCATATCTCCCCATATCTCCCTATATCTCCCCATATCTCCCCACATCTCCCCATATCTCCCTATATCTCCCCATATCTCCCCACATCTCCCTATATCTCCCCATGTCTCCCCGTATCTCTCCACATCTCCTCATATCTCCCTATATCTCCCCACATCTCCCTATATCTCTCCATATCTCCCCATATCCCTCCATATCCCCCCATATCTCCCCATATCCCCCCACATCCCCCCATATCTCCCCACATCTCCCCATATCCCCCCATATCTCCCCATATCTCCCCACATCTCCCCCCATCTCCCCCCATCTCCCCCCATCTCCCCCCATCTCCCCACATCTCCCCATGTCTCCATTTATCTCCCCACATCCCCCCCCATCTCCCCACATCTCCCCACGGATCCCCATCGCACCCCTCTCCCCCCCCATAGGCTGCGGCCTCCCTGTGGCGCCCCCTGGCGGCCCGGAGGTTCGCAACGTCGGGGGCGAGGACGCGGCGCCGGGGGCGTGGCCTTGGACGGGGGCGTTGCTGCGCCGGGGGGGTCACGTGTGCGGAGCCTCCCTCGTGGCCCCCGAGTGGGTCCTGACGGCTGCGCACTGCTTCCAGGAGTGAGTGCCCCATAGCGACCCATAGCGACCCATAGCGACCCATAGCGACCCATAGCGACACATAGAGACCCATAGCGACACATAGAGACCCATAGCGACCCATAGCGACCCATAGCGACCCATAGAGACCCCATAGGGACCCCATAGGGACCCATAGAGACCCATAGAGACCCCATAGGGACCCATAGAGACCTATAGAGACCCCATAGGGACCCATAGAGACCTATAGAGACCCCATAGGGACCCATAGAGACCCATAGCGACCCATAGAGACCCCATAGGGACCCATAGAGACCCATAGCAACCCATAGCCAACCATAGGGACCCATAGAGAAACTTAGAGACCCATTTATTCCCCATCCAGCCCCACTGATACCCCCGTTTGAAGGCATTGATCCCCTTTGGCACCCATTGATCCCCATTGACCCCCATTGACTCCCATTGGCTCCCATTGACTGCCATTGACCACCATTGACCCCCATTGACTCTCATTGACCCCTATTGATCCCCATTGATCCCCATTGACCCCTATTGATCCCCATTGACCACCATTGAACTCCATTGACCCCTATTGATCCCCATTCACCGCCATTGACTCTCATTGATCCCCATTGGCTCCCATTGACTGCCATTGACCACCATTGACCCCCGTTGACTATCATTGACCCCCATTGATCCCCATTGACCCCTATTGATCCCCATTGACCCCCATTGACCCCTATTGATCCCCATTGACCACCGTTGACCCCCATTGACCCCTATTGATCACCATTGACCCCCGTTGAGCCCCATTGGCCCCTATTGATCCCCATTGACCCCTATTGATCCCCATTGACCGCCATTGACTCTCATTGATCCCCATTGGCTCCCATTGACCACCATTGATCCCCATTGGCTCCCATTGTCCCCCATTGAGTTCCATTGATCCCCATTGATCTCCATTGATACCTATTGATCCCCATTGTCCCGCATTGATGCCCATTGATCCCCATTGCCCCCCATTGACTCCCATTGCCCCCCATTGCCCCCCATTGACCCCATTGACTTTCGTTGACTCCCATTGATTCCCGTTGACCCCCATTGACTTTCTTTGATTCCCATTGATCCCCATTGTCCCCCATTGCCTCCCATTGCCCCCCATTGACTCCCATTGACTTTCATTGACTCCCATTGATTCCTGTTGACCCCCATTGACTTTCATTGATTCCCATTGCCCCCCATTGACTCCCATTGACCCCATTGACTCCCATTGACCCCATTGACTTTCATTGACTCCCATTGACTTTCATTGACTCCCATTGATTCCCACTGACCCCCATTGACTTTCATTGATTCCCATTGATCCCCATTGACTTCCATTGCCCCCCTTTGCCCACCATTCCCCCCCATTGACTCCCACTGCCCCCCATTGCCCCCCACTGATCCCCATTGACCCCTATTGATCCCCATTGACCGCCATTGACTCTCATTGATCCCCATTGGCTCCCATTGATCCCCATTGGCTCCCATTGTCCCCCATTGAGTTCCATTGATCCCCATTGATCTCCATTGATACCTATTGATCCCCATTGTCCCGCATTGATGCCCATTGATCCCCATTGCCCCCCATTGACTCCCATTGCCCCCCATTGACCCCATTGACTTTCATTGACTCCCATTGATTCCCGTTGACCCCCATTGACTTTCATTGATTCCCGTTGACCCCCATTGACTTTCATTGATTCCCATTGCCCCCCATTGACTCCCATTGCCTCCCATTGCCCCCCATTGACTCCCATTGACTTTCATTGACTCCCATTGATTCCTGTTGACCCCCATTGACTTTCATTGATTCCCATTGCCCCCCATTGACTCCCATTGACCCCATTGACTCCCATTGACCCCATTGACTTTCATTGACTCCCATTGACTTTCATTGACTCCCATTGATTCCCACTGACCCCCATTGACTTTCATTGATTCCCATTGATCCCCATTGACTTCCATTGCCCCCCTTTGCCCACCATTCCCCCCCATTGACTCCCACTGACCCCCCAGGAGCCGTGACCCCCGCCTGTACTCGGTGCTGCTGGGCTCGCAGTGGCTGCCCCCCCGGGCCGGGCCGTCGCAAGGCCTCGTGGTGCCGGTGGCCGAGGTGCTGCCGCACCCGCGGTACCGCGGCGAGGCCACGAGCGGGGACGTGGCCCTGGCGCGCCTGGCGCGAGCCGTGCCCCTGGGCCCCCGCGTGCTCCCCGTCTGCCTGCCCCCCCCCGGGCCCGCATTCCCCCCCCCCGGAGCCCGCTGCGTGGCCACCGGCTGGGGGGAGGCGCGGGATGGAGGTGAGGGGGAGGGGGAAGGGGGGGAAGGGGGGCAATGGGGGGGAATGGGGGGGAATAGGGATTAATGGGGGGCAATGGGGATGAATGGGGGAGAATGGGGGTCAATGGGGATCAATGGGGATGTATGGGGGGCAATGGGGATTAATGGGGGTAATGGGGATGAATGGGGGAGAATGGGGGTCAATGGGGATGTATGGGGATGTATGGGGGGCAATGGGGATTAATGGGGGTAATGGGGATGAATGGGGGAGAATGGGGGTCAATGGGGATGTATGGGGATGTATGGGGGGCAATGGGGATTAATGGGGGTAATGGGGATGAATGGGGGAGAATGGGGGTCAATGGGGTCAATGGGGATCAATGGGGATCAATGGGGGCAATGGGGGTCAATGGAGGCAATTGGGGGAATGGGGGTCAATGGGGATCAATGGGGTCAATGGGCGGAATGGAGGAGAATGGTGGCAGTGGGGGGCAATGGGGGGGAATGGGGAACAATGGGGGCAATGGGGAGCAATGGGGGTCAATGGGAGTCAACGGGGATCAATGGGGGAATGGGGGCAATCGGCATCAATGGGCATGAATGGGCGTCAATGGGGGCAATGGGATCAATGGGGGAATGGGGGCAATGAGGGGGAATGGGGGTAATGGGGTCAATGGGGATCAATGGGGGGAATAGGGGGCAATGGGCGTCAACGGGAATCAACGGGGGTCCAATGGAATCAATGGGGGCAGTGGGGGAGATGGGGGTCAACCGAATTCAATGGGGGGCAACTGAACCCAATGGGACCCTATAGCCCCCCATAGACCCCCATTGTCCCCCCAAGCTGCCCCCCGGCGCCTGCAGGAGCTGGAGGTGCCGGTGCTGGCGCTGAGCACGTGCCGGCGCCTCTACGGCATCGATATGGGGCGGGCGCTGCCGCCGCGCGCCATCCACGCCGACATGGTGTGTGCCGGCTACGCCGAGGGGCAGCGCGACACCTGCAAGGTGAGGCCCACAGAGACCCACAGAGACCCATAGAGACCCACAGAGACCCATAGAGACCCATAGAGATCCATAGAGACCCACAGAGACCCACAGAGACCCAGAGAGACCCAGAGAGACCCAGAGAGACCCATAGAGACCCACAAAGAGCCCCAGTGAGACCCATAGAGACCCATAGAGACCCACAGAGACCCATAGAGATCCATAGAGACCCACAGAGACCCACAGAGACCCAGAGAGACCCAGAGAGACCCAGAGAGACCCATAGAGACCCACAAAGAGCCCCAGTGAGACCCATAGAGACCCATAGAGACCCCATAGAGACCCACAGAGCGCCCCATAGCAACCCATATAGAGATCCATAGCGACCCATAGAGCCCCATATAGAGATCCATAGCGACCCAGAGAGCCCCATAGAGAGCCCCATAGAGCCCCATAGCCCCCCCATAGCGACCCATAGAGACCCATAGCGACCCATAGAGCCCCATAGAGAGCCCCATAGAGCCCCATAGCCCCCCCATAGCGACCCATAGAGACCCATAGCGACCCATAGAACCCCATAGAGAGCCCCATCGAGCCCCATAGCCCCCCCATAGCGACCCATAGAGACCCATAGCGACCCATAGAGACCCATAGAGAGCCCCATAGCGCCCCATAGCCCCCCATAGCAACCCATAGCGACCCATAGAGCACCCCATAGAGCCTCTTAGTGACCCACAGAGCCCCATAGAGCCCCATAGCCCCCCCATAGCAACCCATAGCAACCCATAGCGACCCATAGAGCACCCCATAGCGACCCATAGAGACCCATAGCGACCCATAGAGCCCCACAGAGCACCCCATAGAGCCTCTTAGTGACCCATAGCCCCCCCATAGCGCCCCATAGCGCCCCATAGCGACCCATAGAGCCCCACAGAGCACCCCATAGAGCCTCTTAGTGACCCACAGAGCCCCATAGAGCCCCATAGCCCCCCCATAGCAACCCATAGCGACCCATAGAGACCCACAGAGCACCCCATAGAGCCTCTTAGTGACCCACAGAGCCCCATAGAGCCCCATAGCCCCCCCATAGCAACCCATAGCGACCCATAGAGACCCACAGAGCACCCCATAGAGCCTCTTAGTGACCCACAGAGCCCCATAGCGCCCCATAGCGCCCCATAGCCCCCCCCCCTAACCCCCTGCCCTCCCCCCCAGGGTGACTCCGGGGGCCCCCTGTCCTGCCGGGCCGGGGGGGGTCGCTGGGCGCTCGCGGGGGTCGTGAGTTGGGGGCAGGGCTGCGGGGTCCCGAACCGGCCCGGGGTCTACACCCGCGTCAGCGCCTACGTCACCTGGATCCGCCCCCGCGCCCCCGGCGCCGCCTTCCTCGGACACGCCCCCCTCGGCCCCGCGGGGACCAATGGGAGCGCTCGCAGCGCGGGAGGGGCCGCGGGCGTCATCGCCGTGGGGCTCCTGGTGGCAGCCTTAAAGGGGCAATGGGGGCGTTGAATGGGGAAGGGGGGGGGTATGGGGGCAATGGGGGGGTGAATGGGGGTATGGGGGGGGCTTAAAGGGGCAATGGGGGGGTTGAATGGGGGGGGTATGGGGGGGTGAATGGGGGTATGGGGGGACCCTTAAAGGGGCAATGGGGGCGTTAAGGGGGCAATGGGGGGGTGAATGGGGCTAGGGGGGGTCTTAAAGGGGCAATGGAGGAGTGAATGGGGGTATGAGGGAGCCTTAAACGGGCAATGGGGGCCTTAAAGGGGCAATGGGGGCGTTAAGGGGGCAATGGGGGGGTGAATGGGGGTATGGGGGGGTCTTAAAGGGGCAATGGGGGGGTTAAAGGGGCAATGGGGGGGTATGGGGGGACCTTAAAGGGGCAATGGGGGGTTAAAGGGGCAATGGGGGCATTGAATGGGGGTACGGGGGGGCCTTAAAGGGGCAATGGGGGGGTTAAAGGGGCAATGGAGAACTTGAATGCGGCAATGGGGTCTTTAAATGGGGCTATGGGGGCTTTAAATGGTCAATGGGGGGGTGAAGGGGCTAGGGGGTGTCTTAAAGGGCCAATGGGGGGGTTAAAGGGGCAATGGGGGAGTTAAAGGGGCAATGGGGCCTTAAAGGGGCAATGGAGGGGTTAAAGAGGCAATAGGGGTCTTAAAGGGGCAATGGGGCCTTAAAGGGGCAATGGGGCCTTAAAGGGGCAATGGAGGGGTTAAAGAGGCAATAGGGGTCTTAAAGGGGCAATGGGGCCTTAAAGGGGCAATGGGGCCTTAAAGGGGCAATGGAGGGGTTAAAGAGGCAATAGGGGTCTTAAAGGGGCAATGGGGGTCTTAAAGGGGCAATGGAGGCCTCCAACCCCTATCGGAGCCCCTCCCCCAGGCCCTATGGGGGGGCCCCCCCCGCGTGTCCCAATTGGCGGGAAATAAAGGACAAGGCGGGAAACCACGTGTGTGGGGGCGGGGCCGGCGCTGATTGGCTGCTGAGGGAAAGGGGCGGGGCCTGCTCGCATGGTTGGCGGGAATTACCCCACTCAAGAGCCACGTGGTACAGATAGAGGCCGCCCCATAGCACTGCCCCATAGCATTGCCCCATAGCATTGCCCCATAGCGCTGCCCCATAGCATTGCCCCATAGCGCTGCCCCATAGCGCTGCCCCATAGCATTGCCCCATAGCGCTGCTCCATAGTGCTGCCTCATAGCGCTGCCCCATAGCATTACCTCATAGCGCTGCCCCATAGCATTGCCCCATAGCGCTGCCCCATAGCATTGCCCCATAGCGCTGCTCCATAGCATTGCCCCATAGCGCTGCCCCATAGCATTACCTCATAGCGCTGCCCCATAGCATTGCCCTTAGCACAGCCCCATAGCATTGCCCCATAGCATTGCTCCATAGCATCACTTCGTAGCGCTGCCCCATAACCTTGCCCCATAGCATTGCCCCATAGCCCAGCCCCACAGCTGCCCCATAAGTGCCACCCGCGGCGTCTGAGTTGGGGCACAGCTTTATTCAGTGGGGCAGGGGAGGGAACTATGGGTCCCAGTGGGGATCTATGGGTCCCATGATGGGGATGCGTCAGTCGTAGGGGTGGATCTGTGGGTCCAGGCAATCTCTATGGGTCTCTGTGGGGTCCAGATGGATCCCTATGGGTCCCTATGGGGTCTCTCAGGCACCGTCAGCTCTCTTGGGGGTCACAATAAATAAGGGGGGGTCCCGGGTGTGGGGCAGCTCCAGAAACCTGTGGGGAGATGGGGGTCAGAGGGGACGGGGCTATGGGGAAGGGGAGGGGCTATGGGGAAGGGGTATGGGGAGGGGCTATGAGGAGGGGGAGGGGCCATGGGAGTCACGTGACCTAGAAGTTCTCGTAGTCGCCTCCATTGTCCTCGCTCTCGCTCGCTGTTGGGGGAGGGGAAGGGGGCGGGGTCAGAGAGGTCACGTGGCGGTGGTGGGGCGGTCACGTGGTGGGGGGGTGTCACGTGGGGGTCACTCACCACCGCCCGCGGGGAGGTTGATGTACTCGAGGCTGCCGCCTATGGGGCAGAGAGAACAGAGCGGCTATGGGGCTGTCGGGCTCTATGGGGCTCTATGGGTCCCTGTGGGGTCTTTATAGGGCTCTATGGGGTCTCTATGGGGTCTCTATGGGTCTCTATGGGTCTCTATGGGTCCCTATGTGTCTCTATGGGGTCTCTATGGGTCTCTATGGGTCTCTATGGGGTCTCTATGGGTCTCTATGTGTCTCTATAGGTCTCTATGGGGCTCTATGGGGCTCTATGGGGTCTCTATGGGTCTCTATGGGTCTCTATGGGTCTCTATGTGTCTCTATAGGTCTCTATGGGGCTCTATGGGGCTCTATGGGGTCTCTATGGGTCTCTATGGGTCTCTATGGGTCTCTATGGGGTCTCTATGGGTCTCTATGGGTCTCCATGGGTCTCTATGGGGTCTCTATGGGTCTCTATGGGTCTCTATGGGTCTCTATGGGGTCTCTATGGCTCTCTATGGGGTCTCTATGGGGTCTCTATGGGTCTCTATGGGTCTCTATGGGTCTCTATGGGGTCTCTATGTGTCTCTATGGGGTCTCTATGGGGTCTCTATGGGTCTCTATGGGTCTCTATGGGTCTCTATGGGTCTCTGTCGGGTCTCTATGGGTCTCTATGGGTCTCTATGGGTCTCTATGTGTCTCTATGGGGTCTCTATGGGTCTCTATGGGTCTCTATGGGTCTCTATGGGTCTCTATGGGGTCTCTATGTGTCTCTATGGGGTCTCTATGGGGTCTCTATGGGTCTCTATGGGTCTCTATGGGTCTCTGTGGGTCTCTATGGGGTCTCTATGGGGTCTCTATGTGTCTCTATGGGTCTCTATGGGTCTCTATGGGTCTCTATGGGTCTCTATGGGTCTCTATGGGGTCTCTATGTGTCTCTATGGGGTCTCTATGGGGTCTCTATGGGTCTCTATGGGTCTCTGTGGGTCTCTGTGGGTCTCTATGGGGTCTCTATGGGTCTCTATGGGGTCTCTATGTGTCTCTATGGGTCTCTATGGGGTCTCTATGGGTCTCTATGGGGTCTCTATGTGTCTCTATGGGTCTCTATGGGTCTCTATGGGTCTCTATGGGGTCTCTATGGGTCTCTATGGGTCTCTATGGGTCTCACCAAAGGGGCTCTGGGCTCCATCCGGGACGTTCTCGTAGTCGCCACCAGGGGGCGCTGTTGGCGGGAAAAGGTCACGTGGGGTCAATGGGGCCCAATGAGCTCAAAGGGGAGGGGTTATTGGGGGGATCAATGGGGGTCACGTGGGGACGGGAGGGGGTCGGGTCACGTGGTCGCCGCCCACCCGCGCGGTCGCTCTCCTCGTCCGGGATGACGTCACTGCGGGAGGGGGAGGGGTCAGCCGCGGTCACGTGATGGGGGGGAGGGGGGGGGATGGGGGACACGTGACTCACACGTAGCCGGTGACGTAGGTGTCGTTGGTGTAATCGTCATCGCGCTCCTCGGCGGGGGTTGGGGCCCGGGGCGGGGGGGGGAGGGGGGAGCTGCGGGGGGGGGCGGGGCCACATGGACCCAACCCTGCCCCATAGCGCCCCATAGGGACCCATAGAGACCCATAGAGACCCCATAGAGACCCATAGAGACCCCATAGAGACCCCACAGGGACCCATAGAGACCCATAGAGACCCATAGAGACCCCATAGAGACCCATAGAGACCCCATAGAGACCCCATAGGGACCCATAGAGACCCATAGAGACCGATAGAGATTTCATAGAGACCCATAGAGACCCCCCAGAGACCCATAGACACCCCATAGAGACCCATGGAGACCCCTTAGGGACCCATAGAGAACCCATAGAGACCCATAGAGACCCCACAGAGAACCCATAGAGACCCATAGAGACCCCACAGAGACCCTATAGAGACCCATAGAGACCCATAGAGACCCCATGGAGACCCCATAGAGACCCATAGATTTCCCCCCTGCCCCATAGACCCCCATTGCCCCACATGTCACCCACGGGATGGTCTCAGTCAGGTGCCCCCATTGAAGCGGCTGTGGTGGGGGACCTGGGGGGAGATGTGGGGCAGAGACACGCTATGGGGCAGTGCTATGGGGAAGGGCTATGGGGCAGCGCTACGGGGCAGCGGTATAGGGCAGGGCTATGGGGCAGAACAGTGCTATGGGGTAGGGCTATGGGGCAGCGCTATGGGGCAGGGCATTGGGGCTGGGCTACGGTGGAGTGCTATGGGGCAGGGCTATGGGGCAGTGCTATGGGGCAGGGCTATGGGGCAGGGCTATGGGCAGTGATATGGGGCAAGGCAATGCGGCTGGGATATGGGGCAGCGCTGTGGGGCAGGGCAATGGGGCAGGGCTATGGGGCAGCGCTATGGGGCAGGGCAATGGGGCTGGGCTATGGTGGAGTGCTATGGGGCAGGGCTCTGGGTGGTGATATGGGGCAGGGCTATGGGGCAGGGCTATGGGTCTCGATGACGTCACTCACATCTCTGGGGCGGGAGGACCACGAAGGTGCCGGGGGGGCGGGGCCTGGGGGGGGGAGGGGGAGGGGTCAGAGCCCGCCCCCGCAGCGGCCCCGCCCCCCGCCCCTCCCCCACTCACTTGTCCGGGTCCAGGGGGGCGCCGTGACCTGGGGGGAGGGGCGGGGCTGAGCGTGACCCTTGGGTGACCCCCCCCTGCCCCATAGATCCCCCCTAGCCCCATAATTCCGCCCCAGCCCCATAAGTGCCCCCCCAGCCCCATAGATCCCCCCAGCCCCATAAGTGCCCCCAGCCCCATAAGTGCCCCCCCAGCCCCATAGGTCCCCCCAGCCCCATAACTGCCCCCAGCCCCATAAGTGCCCCCAGCCCCATAGATTCCCCCTCAGCCCCATAAGTGCCCCCTCACCGTGGGGCCGGCGGCACCGGGCACAAATGGCCGCCAGCAGCAGCGTGGGGGGCAGCAGGATCAGGCCCCAGAGGCCGCTATGGGGCCACGGAGCCTCCATGGGGCCTGGGGGGGAGTTGGATGTGAGGCAGGCGTGGGGCCGGATGTGTGGGGCCCGCTTCACGCCCGTCCCACACATGACGCGCTGCGGTTGGGAACTGGCACTGCCCCATAAGTGCAGTGTCTGCCCCATAAGTAGGAGGGCCCCAGCATCCATGGGCCCCATAAGCACATCCCTGCCCCATAGATCAGCCCCATAGATCACCCCATAGAACAGCCCCATAGAACACCCCATTGATCACCCCATAGATCATCCCCATAGAGCCCCATAGATCAGCCCCATAGAACCCCATAGACCCCCATAGATCAGGCCATAGATCATCCCCATAGATCATTCCCATAGAACAGCCCCATAGATCAGCCCCACAGATCACCCCATAGATCATCCCCATAGAGCAGCCTCATAGAACCCCAAAGACCCCCATAGAACGCCCCATAGATCATCCCCATAGATCACCCCCACAGATCACCCCATAGATCATCCCCATAGAGCAGCCCCATAGAACCCTGAAGACCCCCATAGATCGCCCCATAGATCATCCCCATAGATCACCCCATAGATCATCCCCATAGATCACCCCATAGATCACCCCATAGATCATTCCCGTAGATCATCCCCATAGAGCCCTATAGATCAGCCCCATAGAGACCCATAGAACCCCATAGGCCCCCATAGATCACCCCATGATCATCCCCATAGAGCAGCCCCATAGCCCCCCCCAGCCCCATAGCCCCCATTGATCACCCCACAGCTCCTGCAGGCGCCTCCAGCCCCGAACCTTTCCCAGGGCCCCCCGGAAGCTGCGGCTGCCGCCGTGGGGCAGGAAACGAGGGGGGGTGAGGGAGGGGTGGGGGGCAGGATGTGGGGCAGGCTATGGGTCTATGGGGCAGGTATAGAGGCTATGGCACAGGTATAGGGGCTATGGGGCAGGCTATGGGGCAGGTTATGGGTCTATGGGGCAGGCTATGGGTCTATGGGGCAGGCTATAATCTATGGGGCAGGCTGTTGGTCTATGGGGCAAGCTATGGGGCAGGCAATGGGTCTATAGGGCAGGTTATGGGGCTGGTTATGGGTTTATGGGGCAGGTAGAGGGGCTATGGGGTAGGCTATGGGGAATTTTATGGGTCTATGGGGCAGGCTATGGATCTATGGGGCTGGATGTTGGTCTATGGAGCAAGCTATGGAGCATGCAACGGGTCTATAGGGCAGGTTATGGGGCTGGTTATGGGTTTATGGGGCAGGTAGAGGGGCTATGGGGCAGGCTATGGGGAAGGTTATGGGTCTATGGGGCAGGCTATGGATCTATGGGGCAGGCTATGGGTCTATAGGGAAGGTTATGGGGCAGGCAATGGGTCTATAGGGCAGGTTATGGGGCTGGTTATGGGTCTATGGGGCAGATTAAGGGTCTATAGGGCACACTATGGGTCTATGGGGCATGCTATGGGTCTGTGGGGCAGGTTAAGGGTCTATGGGGCACGCTATGGGTCTATGGTTCCCCATAGCCCCCCCAGACTCCCTTCCTGCCCCCCCCAACATGGCGCCGCCCTTCCCAACATGGCGGCCTCACCGCCACCAAGATGGCGGCGCCGTACGCGCAGCAGGGCGGAGCCATGACCCGCGCATGCGCACCTCCACCCCCCCGCCGCCGCCCCGCCCTGAGCCGCGGTGCACTCTGGGACCGTGGCGGACCCGGCGGCGCTGACGGCAGCAGCGGAGCCATGGTGGGAACCGGAGGGGGGAGGGGGGGGAAAACGGGGTGGGGGAGGGGTGCGGGGGGAGGGGGGGGACGGGAACGGAGCCGTCGGACCCCGTTGGAACGGCGGGAAACGGCGGGAAACGGCGGGAAACGGCGGGAAACGGCGGAAACGGCGGGAAACGGGAGGGAACGGGACAGGCCCGGCCTGAGGGGAGGCCACGCCCCCTTCGACGAGGCCACGCCCCCCCCTCCCCGGCCTCCCATTGATAACAATGGGCACACACGGACACCCCATAGAGCCCCATAGGGACCCATAGAGACCCATAGCCCCCCATAGACCCCCCATAGAACCCCATAGGGACCCATAGAGCCCCATAGGGACCCAGAGACCCATAGGGACCCATAGAGACCCATAGCCCCCCATAGACCCCCCATAGAACCCCATAGGGACCCATAGAGCCCCATAGGGACCCAGAGACCCATAGGGACCCATAGAGACCCATAGCCCCCCATAGACCCCCCATAAAACCCCATAGGGACCCATAGAGACCCATAGGGACCCATAGACCCCCCATAGAGACCCCATAGAACCCCATAGCCCTCCCATAGAGCCCCATAGAGACCCCCTAGAGCCCTATAGAGACCCCCGTAGTGCCCCATAGAGGCCCTATAGAGACCCCCGTAGTGCCCCATAGAGCCCTATAGAGACCCCCGTCGCGCCCCATAGAGCCCTATAGAGACCCCCGTCGCGCCCCATAGAGCCCTATAGAGACCCCCGTCGCGCCCCATAGAGCCCTATAGAGACCCCCGTCGCGCCCCATAGAGCCCTATAGAGACCCCCGTCGCGCCCCATAGAGCCCTATAGAGACCCCCGTAGCGCCCCATAGAGCCCTATAGAGACCCCCGTCGCGCCCCATAGAGCCCTATAGAGACCCCCGTAGCGCCCCATAGAGCCCTATAGAGACCCCCGTCGCGCCCCATAGAGCCCTATAGAGACCCCCGTCGCGCCCCATAGAGCCCTATAGAGACCCCCGTAGCGCCCCATAGAGCCCTATAGAGACCCCCGTAGCGCCCCATAGAGCCCTATAGAGACCCCCGTCGCGCCCCATAGAGCCCTATCGAGACCCCCGTCGCGCCCCATAGAGGCCCTATAGAGACCCCCATAGAGCCCTATCGAGACCCCCGTCGCGCCCCATAGAGCCCTATAGAGACCCCCGTCGTGCCCCATAGAGCCCTATAGAGACCCCCGTAGCGCCCCATAGAGCCCTATAGAGACCCCTGTCGCGCCCTATAGAGACCCCCGTAGTGCCCCATAGAGCCCTATAGAGACCCCCGTAGTGCCCCCTAGAGCCCTATAGAGACCCCCGTAGCGCCCCATAGAGCTCTATAGAGACCCCCGTCGCGCCCCATAGAGCCCTATAGAGACCCCCGTCGCGCCCCATAGAGCCCTATCGAGACCCCCGTCGCGCCCCATAGAGCCCTATCGAGACCCCCGTAGTGCCCCATAGAGCCCTATAGAGACCCCCGTAGCGCCCCATAGAGCCCTATCGAGACCCCCGTCGCGCCCCATAGAGGCCCTATAGAGACCCCTGTCGCGCCCCATAGAGGCCCTATAGAGACCCCCGTCGCGCCCCATAGAGCCCTATAGAGACCCCCGTCGCGCCCCATAGAGCCCTATAGAGACCCCCGTCGCGCCCCATAGAGCCCTATAGAGACCCCCGTCGTGCCCCATAGAGCCCTATAGAGACCCCCGTCGCGCCCCATAGAGCCCTATAGAGACCCCCGTCGCGCCCCATAGAGCCCTATAGAGACCCCCGTCGCGCCCCATAGAGCCCTATAGAGACCCCCGTCGCGCCCCATAGAGCCCTATCGAGACCCCCGTCGCGCCCCATAGTGCCCCATAGAGACCCCATACAGACCCTATAGACCCCCATAGTGCCCGATACAGACCCCATAGTGCCCCATAGAGCCCCATAGTGACCCCATGGAGCCACATAGACCCCCCTAGCGCCCCATAGAGACACCATAGAGCCCTATAGAGACCCCCATAGACCCCCCTAGTGCCCCATAGAGACCCCATAGAGCCCTATAGAGACCCCCCTAGCGCCCCATAGCGCCCCATACAGACCCCATAGAGCCACATAGACCCCCCTAGCACCCCATAGAGACCCCATAGAGCCCCATAGAGACCCCCATAGACCCCCATAGCACCCCATAGAGACCCCATAGAGCCCTATCGAGACCCCCGTCGCGCCGCGTCTCCCCAGGACGTGTTCCTCATGATCCGGCGGCACAAGACCACGATCTTCACGGAGGCCAAGGAGTCGAGCACGGTGCTGGAGCTCAAGCGCATCGTGCACGGCATCCTGAAGCGGCCCCCCGAGGAGCAGCGCCTCTACAAGGTGCCTGTGGGGCCGGGGGGGCCAGGGGGCAGCTATGGGGCGGCTATGGGGCACTATGGGGGGATATGGGGTGTCTATGGGGCAGCTATGGGGGGCAATGGGGTGTCTATGGGGCAGCTGTGGGGGTATATGGGGTGTCTATGGGGCAGCTGTGGGGGTATATGGGGTGTCTATGGGGCAGCTATGGGGGTCTGTGGGGGTATATGGGGTGTCTATGGGGCGGCTATGGGGCAGCTGTGGGGGGCAGTGGGGTGTCTATGGGGTGTCTATGGGGCAGCTGTGGGGGTATATGGGGTGTCTATGGGGCAGCTATGGGGCGGCTATGGGGCAGCTATGGGGGGCAGTGGGGTGTCTATGGGGTGTCTATGGGGCAGCTGTGGGGGTATATGGGGTGTCTATAGGGCGGCTATGGGGCAGCTATGGGGGTATATGGGGTGTCTATGGGGCAGCTATGGGGGGCAGTGGGGGTATATGGCGTGTCTATGGGGCAGCTATGGGGGGCAGTGGGGGTATATGGGGTGTCTATGGGGCAGCTATGGGGGGCAATGGGGTGTCTATGGGGCAGCTGTGGGGGTATATGGGGTGTCTATGGGGCAGCTATGGGGGGCAGTGGGGTGTCTATGGGGCAGCTGTGGGGGTATATGGGGTGTCTATGGGGCAGCTGTGGGGGTATATGGGGTGTCTATGGGGCAGCTATGGGGGTCTGTGGGGGTATATGGGGTGTCTATGGGGCGGCTATGGGGGGCAATGGGGGTATATGGGGGGTCTAAGGGGGTCTGTGAGGGCCTGTGGGGATCTGTGAGGGGCTGTGGGGGTCTATGGGGGGGCTATGGGGGTCTATGGGGTGGCTGTGGGGGTCTATGGGGTGTCTAAGGGGGTCTCTGGGGGTCTGTGGGGGGTCTTTGGAGCTCTATGGGGGTCTATAGGGGTCTGTGGGGGTTCTATGGGGGTCTGTGGGGGGGCTATGGGGGGTCTATGGGGCACTATGGGGGTCTATGGGGCGGCTATGGGGGGGTCTATGGGGCACTATGGGGGTCTATGGGGCACTATGGGGGGTCTATGGGGCTCTATGGGGGGGTCTATGGGGCACTATGGGGCTCTATGGGGGTCTGTGGGGCACTATGGGGCACTATGGGGCTCTATGGGGCACTATGGGGCTCTATGGGGGAGTCTATGGGGCACTATGGGGGGGTCTATGGGGCACTATGGGGGTCTATGGGGCACTATGGGGCTCTATGGGGCACTATGGGGGTCTATGGGGCACTATGGGGGTCTATGGGGCACTATGGGGCTCTATGGGGCACTATGGGGGTCTATGGGGCACTATGGGGCTCTATGGGGCACTTTGGGGGTCTATGGGGCACTATGGGGCTCTATGGGGCACTATGGGGGTCTATGGGGCACTATGGGGTTCTATGGGGCACTATGGGGGTCTATGGGGCACTATGGGGGTCTATGGGGCACTATGGGGCTCTATGGGGGGGTCTATGGGGCACTATGCGGGGTCAATGTGGATCCATCGCTGTCAATGGGAGCCGGGCGAGGGGGCGTGGCCTGGGAGGAGGAGGAGGAGGGGGGCGTGGCCAGCGGTGCCCCTCCACGTGACCGCGGAGGCCTGCGGCGCTCCCTGTCCATGGCGGCCGTGCCGGGCGCCCCCTGCAGGAGGACCAGGTCCTGGAGGACTCCCGCACGCTGGGGGACTGCGGCTTCACGAGCCAGACCGCGCGGCCACAGGCACCGGCAACTGTGGGGCTGGCGCTGAGGACGGCAGGTGGGACCCATAGAGACCCATAGGGACCCATAGAGACACATAGGGACCCATAGAGACCCATAGGGACACATAGAGACACATAGGGACCCATAGAGACCCATAGAGAACACATAGAGACCCATAGAGACACATAGGGACCCATAGAGACCCATAGGGACCCATAGAGACACATAGGGACACATAGAGACACATAGAGACACATAGGGACACATAGGGACCCATAGAGACACATAGAGACCCATAGAGACACATAGGGACCCATAGAGACCCATAGGGACCCATAGAGACACATAGGGACCCATAGAGACCCATAGAGAACACATAGAGACCCATAGAGAACACATAGAGACCCATAGGGACCCATAGAGACACATAGGGACACATAGAGACACATAGAGACACATGGGGAGACATGGGGACACATAGGGACACATAGGGACACATAGAGACCCATAGAGACCCATAGAGACACATAGGGACACATAGGGACACATAGGGACCCATAGAGACCCATAGAGACACATAGGGACACATAGGGACACATAGGGACCCATAGAGACACATAGGGACACATAGGGACACATAGGGACCCATAGAGACACATAGGGACCCATAGAGACCCATAGGGACCCATAGAGACCCATAGGGACCCATAGAGACCCATAGGGACCCATAGAGACACATAGGGACACATAGAGACCCATAGGGACCCATAGAGACACATAGAGACCCATAGAGACACATAGGGACCCATAGAGACACATAGGGACCCATAGAGACACATAGGGACCCATAGAGAGACATAGGGACACATAGAGACCCATAGGGACCCATAGAGACCCATAGGGACACATAGAGACACATAGGGACACATAGAGACACATAGGGACACATAGGGACACATAGAGACACATAGGGACCCATAGAGACCCATAGGGACACATAGAGACCCATAGGGACACATAGAGACACATAGGGACCCATAGAGACACATAGGGACACATAGGAACACATAGAGACACATAGGGACACATAGAGACCCATAGGGACACATAGAGACCCATAGGGACCCATGGGGACCCATAGGGACACATAGGTACCATAGGGACCATAGAGTACCCATAGAGACACATAGCGATCAATAGGGTGGTTTTGGGGTGGTTTTGGCTCATTTTGTGGTGTTTTGGGTGGTTTTGGGGTGTTTTTGGCTCATTTTGAGTGGTTTTGGGGGTGTTTTTGGCTCATTTTGGGTGGTTTTGGGGTGTTTTTGGCTCATTTTGAGTGGTTTTGGGGGTGTTTTTGGCTCATTTTGGGTGGTTTTGGGGTGTTTTTGGCTTGTTTTGGGGTGTTTTTGGCTTGTTTTGGGTGGTTTTGGCTCATTTTGTGGTGTTTTTGGGGTGTTTTTGGCTCATTTTGGGTGGTTTTGGGGTGTTTTTGGCTTGTTTTGGGGTGTTTTTGGCTTGTTTTGGGTGGTTTTGGCTCATTTTGGGTGGTTTTGGGGTGTTTTTGGCTCATTTTGGGTGGTTTTGGGGTGTTTTTGGCTCATTTTGGGTGGTTTTGGGGTGTTTTTGGCTTGTTTTGGGGTGTTTTTGGCTTGTTTTGGGTGGTTTTGGCTCATTTTGGGTGGTTTTGGGGTGTTTTTGGCTCATTTTGGGTGGTTTTGGGGTGTTTTTGGCTCATTTTGGGTGGTTTTGGGGTGTTTTTGGCTTGTTTTGGGGTGTTTTTGGCTTGTTTTGGGTGGTTTTGGCTCATTTTGTGGTGTTTTTGGGGTGTTTTTGGCTCATTTTGGGTGGTTTTGGGGTGTTTTTGGCTTGTTTTGGGGTGTTTTTGGCTTGTTTTGGGTGGTTTTGGCTCATTTTGGGTGGTTTTGGGGTGTTTTTGGCTCATTTTGGGTGGTTTTGGGGTGTTTTTGGCTCATTTTGGGTGGTTTTGGGGTGTTTTTGGCTTGTTTTGGGGTGTTTTTGGCTTGTTTTGGGTGGTTTTGGCTCATTTTGGGTGGTTTTGGGGTGTTTTTGGCTCATTTTGGGTGGTTTTGGGGTGTTTTGGGCTCATTTTGTGGTGTTTTTGGGGTGTTTTGGGCTCATTTGGGGCCGTTTGTGGGTGCAGAGGAGCCCTTTGAGCCGCTGCGCATCGACGCCTTCTCCAGCCCCCCCGAGCTCCCCGATGTGATGAAGCCCCAGGACGCCCCCGGCGCCGCCCCCGAGGCCCCCCTGCCCTGAGCGCGCCTCCACACGCGTGTTACATACATGTTACATGTGTGAACATGGGATGCAGGTGTGTTACAGGCGTGTTACATGTGTGAACATGGGATGCAGGGGTGTTACGTGTTACAGGCGTGTTACATGTGTGAACATGGGATGCAGGTGTGTTACAGGCGTGTTACATGTGTGAACATGGGATGCAGGGGTGTTACATACGTGTTACATGTGTGAACATGGGATGCAGGTGTGTTACATACATGTTACATGTGTGAACATGGGATGCAGGTGTGTTACATACATGTTACATGTGTGAACATGGGATGCAGGTGTGTTACATACGTGTTACATGTGTGAACATGGGATGCAGGGGTGTTACATACGTGTTACATGTGTGAACATGGGATGCAGGTGTGTTAGATGTGTGAACATGGGATGCAGGGGTGTTACATACGTGTTACATACGTGTTACATGTGTGAACATGGGATGCAGGCATGTTACGTACGTGTTACAGGCCTGAACATGGGATGCAGGTGTGTTACATACGTGTTACAGGCATGTTACAGGCCTGAACATGGGATACAGGTGTGTTACAGGCGTGAACATGCGTCTTACATACACCAGTATGGGATAAATACTTGAACACGCATGTTACAGATGTGTTACATGCATGTTACATGTGTGAACATGGGATACCGGCGTGTTACATACGTTAACACGTGTTACATGTGTGAGCATGGGACACGTACGTGAACACGTGTGTTACCTACCCATTGAACCCCATTGACTGCCCCAAACCCCATTGACCCCCATTGGGAACCCCCAAACCCCATTGACCCCCATTGGGACCCCCCCAAACCCCATTGACCTCCATTGGGACCCCACTGACCCCCATTGGGTTGCCATTGAGAACCCCCCCCCAGACCCCATTGAGACCCCATAGATCCCCATTAGACCCCTATTAGGAACCCCCAAACCCCATTGCCCCCCATTCATCACCACTCTCATAAAGGAGGGGGGGGGGTGTTTATTGGGGGACCCCAACAGCCCCCAATGGCCATGGGGGGGCTCCATTGACCCCCATTCATTACCTATGGGGGGGTTCCCATGGGGGGGGTTTCCATTGACCCCCATTCATTACCTATGGGGGGGTTCCCACGGGGAGGGGCTCCATTGACCCCCATTCATTACCTATGGGGGGGTTCCCACGGGGAGGGGCTCCATTGACCCCCATTCATTACCTATGGGGGGGTTCCCACGGGGAGGGGCTCCATTGACCCCCATTCATTACCTATGGGGGGGTTCCCATGGGGGGGGTTTCCATTGACCCCCATTCATTACCTATGGGGGGGTTCCCATGGGGGGGGTTTCCATTGACCCCCATTCATTACCTATGGGGGGGTTCCCACGGGGAGGGGGGGCTCCATTGACCCCCATTCATTACCTATGGGGGGGTTCCCACGGGGAGGGGCTCCATTGACCCCCATTCATTACCTATGGGGGGGTTCCCACGGGGAGGGGGGGCTCCATTGACCCCCATTTATTACCTATGGGGGGGTTCCCACGGGGAGGGGGGTCTCCATTGACCCCCATTCATTACCTATGGGGGGGTTCCCACGGGGAGGGGCTCCATTGACCCCCATTCATTACCTATGGGGAGGGTTCCCAAGGGGGGGGTTTCCATTGACCCCCATTCATTACCTATGGGGGGGGTTCCCACGGGGAGGGGCTCCATTGACCCCCATTCATTACCTATGGGGGGGTTCCCACGGGGAGGGGGGACTCCATTGACCCCCATTCATTACCTATGGGGGGTTCCCAAGGGGGGGGGGCTCCATTGACCCCCATTCATTACCTATGGGGGGGTTCCCACGGGGAGGGGGGGCTCCATTGACCCCCATTCATTACCTATGGGGGGGTTCCCATGGGGGGGGTTTCCATTGACCCCCATTCATTACCTATGGGGGGGTTCCCACGGGGAGGGGCTCCATTGACCCCCATTCATTACCTATGGGGGGGGTTCCCAAGGGGGGGGTTTCCATTGACCCCCATTCATTGCTTTGGGGGGGGGGGTGTGTTGTTCCCACGGCTGCTCCATTGCCCCCCATTCATTGCTCGCTATGGGGCAGGACCTTGAGGGCGAAGTCCAGGGCAGGGGCGCTGTGGGTCAGGCACCCCATGGAGACGACGTCGATGTGGGGCCCCAGGAAGTGGGGCAGGGAGTCCAGGGTGATGCCGCCGCTCGCCTCCACCACGACGTGGGGCCGGGAGGCCTTGACGGCCGCCGCCGCCTTGTGCAGGGCCTGCAAGGGGGACCTATAAGTGGTCAGTGGGGCACATAGGGGGTGATAGGACCCATAAGTGGGCAATGGGGGCCATAAGGACCTCGAGGACCCATAAGTGGTCAGTGGGGTCCATAGGGGGTGATGGGATCCGTAAGTGGGCAATGGGAGCCTATGGAGCTCAAGGACCCATAAGTGGGCATTGGGACCCATAAGTGGGCAATGGGGCCCATTAGGGGTCAAAGGGGCCCGTAAGTGCTCAATGGGCCCCATAGGCACTCAATGGGATGCTATGGATCTCAAGGACCCATAAGTGCTCAGTGGGACCCATAAGTGCTCAATGGGCCCCATAAGCGGTCAGGGGGCCCCAGAGGCACTCAATGACCCCAGAGGCCCTCACTGTGTCCCATTGCACTCAACGGCCCCATAGACCCCCCGTGGCCCCACAGGCCCGCGCGGTGCCCCCCAAGTGTGGGGCGGGGCGCACCTGGGGGCTGAAGTTGTCCATGAGGACGATGTCGGCCCCGGCAGCGGCGGCGGCCACGGCGGCGCCCTCGGAACCGACCTCGATGGAGACGCGGCGCCAGAACCCGGCGGCGGCGCGGGCAGCGCCCACGAGCTGCGACCCATAGAGACCCATAGAGACCCATAGAGACCCATAGGGACCCATAGAGACCCATAGAGACCCATAGAGACCCATAGAGACCCCATAGAGACCCATAGGGACCCATAGAGACCCCATAGAGACCCATAGGGACCCATAGAGACCCATAGGGACACATAGGGACCCATAGAGACCCCATAGAGACCCATAGGGACCCATAGAGACCCCATAGAGACCCATAGGGACCCCATAGGGACCCATAGAGACCCATAGAGACCCATAGGGACCCATAGGGACCCATAGAGACCCCATAGGAACACATCGAGACCCATAGAGACCCATAGAGACCCCATAGAGACCCATAGGGACCCATAGAGACCCCATAGAGACCCGTAGGGACCCATAGAGACCCCATAGAGACCCATAGAGACCCATAGAGACCCCATAGAGACCCATAGGGACCCCATAGGGACCCCATAGGGACCCATAGAGACCCATAGAGACCCATAGGGACCCATAGAGACCCCATAGGAACACATCGAGACCCATAGAGACCCATAGGGACCCATAGGGACCCCATAGAGACCCCATAGACACCCATAGGGACCCCATAGAGACCCCATAGGGACCCCATAGAGACCCATAGAGACCCATAGAGACCCCATAGAGACCCATAGAGAGCCCTATAGAGACCCCATAGAGACCCCATAGAGCCCCACAGAGACCCCATAGAGCCCCATAGAGACCCACAGAGACCCCATAGAGCCCCATAGGGACCCATAGACCCGCCCCCCCCTTACCTCCTCCATGGACCCCCCGTGCAGCGCCACGTGATTGTCCTTGACCAATAGGAGCCCGTCGAGCCCCCAGCGGTGCGCGTCGGCCCCGCCCACGGCCAGCGCGTACTTCTCCGCCAACCGGAAGCCGGGCGTGGTCTTCCGGGTGCCGGCGACCAATCCGTGCCAGCCTCGTGCGCGGGCCACGCCCCTCGCCGCCGTTGCCATGGTAGCGACGCCGCTGCAGCGGCCTAGGCAGTTGAGCGCCACCCGCTCGCCGTAGAGGAGCCCCCAGGCCGGGCCCCGCAGCTCCGCCACCGCCGTGCGGGCCCCGGGCAGGGCCGAGCCCTCCGGGAGCAGCGCCCGGAGCTCGCAACCGAGCTCCCGGAACACGGCCTCGGCGAACGGGAGCCCCGCCAGGACCCCGGCGGACTTGGAGACCAGCTGGGCCCGAGCCAGGCCGCGGCCGCCATCACCGGAAAGCGACGACGCGGGGTCAAAGGGCGACGTGTCCTCCTGCAGCCAATGGAGGGCCAGGACGCGGAGGGAGGGCGGGGGAAGCACCGGAAGTGGAGGGGGCTGCGGGGGAGAGGGGGGGAGAGAGAGAGAGAGGGGGCGCTCTGGGCGCGGCTCTATGGTGCTGGAGGACTGCGCGTCGAGATGGAGTCCTCCAGGGCCTCCACGTGCCCTTCTAGCCGCGCCTCTATGGTCCACAGTCCTCCAGGGCCCCTCTAGCCTCCTCTCTATGGTGTCATAGTCCTCCAGGGCTCCTCTAGACACAACTCTATGGTGCCAAAGTCCTCCATGGCTCCTCTAGCCTCCTCTCTATGGTACCACAGTCCTCCAGGGCCCCTCTAGTCACAGCTCTGTAGTACTTTAAGCCACTCTAGCCTCCTCTCTATGGTACCACAGTCCTCCAGGGCTCCTCTAGCCGCGGCTCTATGGTGCTGGAGGACTGCGCGTCGAGATAGAGTCCTCCAGGGCCTCCACGTGCCCTTCTATCTGCAACTCTATGGTGCCACAGTCCTCCAGGGCCCCTCTAGACTCAACTCTATGGTCCGTAGTCCTCCATGACCCCTCTAGCCTCCTCTCTATGGTGCCACAGTCCTCCAGGGCCCTTCTAGCCGCGGCTCTATGGTCCGTAGTCCTCCATGACCCCTCTAGCCTCCTCTCTATGGTGCCACAGTCCTCCAGGGCTCCTCTAGCCGCAGCTCTATGGTGCTGGAAGACTGCGCGTCGAGATGGAGTCCTCCAGGGCCTCCTCGTGCCCTTCTAGGCGCAACTCTATGGTGTCACAGTCCTCCAGAGCCCCTCTAGCTGCGGCTCTATGGTGCCACAGTCCTCCAGAGCCCCTCTAGCTGCGGCTCTATGGCTCCATAGTCCTCCAGGGCCCCTCTAGCCTCCTCTCTATGGTGCCACAGTCCTCCAGGGCCCCTCTAGTCACAGCTCTATGATCCATAGTCCTCCAGGGTCCCTATAGCTGTGGCTCTATGGCGCCACAGTCCTCCACAGCCCCTCTAGCCTCCTCTCTATGGTCCACAGTCCTCCAGGGCCCCTCTAGCCACAGCTTTATGGTGCCATAGTCCTCCAGGGCCTCTCTATCCACATCTCTATGGTGCCATAGTCCTCCAGGGCCTCTCTATCCACATCTCTATGGCGCCATGGTCCTCCAGGGCCTCTCTCTACCCCTCTAGCCACATCTCTGTGGTACTTCAGGCTGCTCTAGCCTTGTCTCTGTGGCAGTACAGACCTCCAGGACCTCTCTGTGACGCTCTAGCCTTGTCTTTATGGTGCCATAGTCCTCCAGGGCCTCTAGGCCTCGTCTCTGTAGTACTTTGGGCCGCTCTAACCCCATCTCTATGGTTCTACAGGGTTGGGGGCGCACTGGAGAGGCACCAAGCTATGGGTCCAGCCCCATAAACCCCTCTCCTGCCCCACACCCAGCCCCATAGATCCCCTCCCAGCCCCACATCCTGTCCCATAGCCCCCCCCCAACCTATGGGTCAAGCCCATAGACCCCCCCAGCCCCACACCCAGCCCCATAGACCCCTCCAGCACCACATCCAGCTCTATAGAGCCCCCTAATCTATAGGTCCAGCCCCATATATTCCCCCCTAGCCCCACATCTAGACCCACAGATCCCCCCCATCCAGCCCCATAGACCCCCGTAATCTATGGGTCCAGCCCCATAGAACCCTCCCCAGACCCCCATCCAGCCCCCTAAACCCCTCCCATCCCCCCAACCAGCCCCATAGATCCCCTCCAGCCCCACATCCTGCCCCATGGACCCCCCTAATCTATGGGTCCAGCCTCATAGACCTCCCCCAGCCCCATAGACACCCCCAACCTATGGGTCCAGCCCCATAGATCCCCCCCACCCCCCCATCCAGCGCCATAGCACTCCCCATCCCCTCCCCCCCGCCATGTCCATGGGGGTCCAAAGTCCGCCCGCCATTGGCCACGTCTCCCATTGCCCCTCCCCCACCCCCCCATCCCCCCCCGACCCCCAAGTGGGGCCGGACCCACATCTATGGGGCAGGAGGCTCCCACTCACCTCCATGGCTGCCACTTAGGGGGCAAATGAGCCCCTATGGGGGGGTGGGGAGGGGGGTAGTGGGCTTGGGGGAGGGGGCGTGGTCATCCCGCCCCTAGCTCCGTTCCCCTCGCTCTGATTGGTTGTCCCACAAGTGGCTCCGCCCCCCATTAAAGACACGGGAGGCCGGGGGGAAGGGGGGGGATTCCCTTTAATGGCAATAAATAAGCGACGCTGTGGGGTGCCCCATAGCGCTATGGGGCTGCCCCATAGCAAGAGGTTGCCCCATAGCATTAGGGTGCCCCATTGAGCTTAGGGGGTGCCCCATAGCAATAGGGTGCCCCACAGAGCTTGGGGGGTGCCCCATAGCATTAGGGTGACCCATAGAGTTTGGGGGATCCCCATAGCAAAGGGCTGCCCCATAGCATTAGGGTGCCCCATAGTGTTTAGGGGGTGCCCCATAGCAACAGGGTGCCCCATGGCACTAGGGTGTCCCATAGCAATGGGGGGGCCCCATAGAGCTTGGAGGGTGCCCCATAGCATTGGGGTGCCCCATAGAGCTTAGGGGGTGCCCCATAGCAATAGGGTGCCCCATAGCGCTATGGGGCTGCCCCATAGCAAAGGGGGAGGGGGGGGGGCTTGGAGCAGCTTTGGGGTCACTTCTTCTTCTTGTGGGTGTCCAGGGCTTCAGGTGCTGATTGGAGGAGACGTGGTGATGTCATCACGTGACGTCATAGGTCATGGCCCGCCCCGCAAGTGCCCCCCCACCTTGAACCCATGGGGGGTCTATGGAGGTCTATGGGGGGGTCTATGGGGGGCTATGGGGTCTATGGGGGTCTATGGGGTCTATGGGGGGTCTATGGGGCTCTATGGGGGTCTATGGGTTCTATGAGGGTCCATGGGGGGCTATGGGGGTCTACAGGGGTCTGTAGGGGCTATGGGGAGCTATGGGGTGTCTATGTGGGTCTACGGCAGTCTATGGGTGTCTGTGGGGTCTATGGGGGTCTATGGATGTCTATGGGGGGTCTATGGGGGTCTATGGGTCCCTATGAGTCTCTGTGGGTCCCTATGGGTCTCTATGGGTCCCTGTGGGGTCTCTACAGGTCCCTATGGGTCCCTCACCCTCCAGGTAGTTCCTGGCGACGAACTTGAGGGCCTCGTCCAATAGGATGACGGGCAGGGAGATCTTGAGCACCATCAGCCAATGGGTGAGGGTCAGCGGGGTCAGCTTGAAGATCATCTATGGGGCAGAGAGCTGGGCCTGAGCCCCACGGCTGCCCCATGGCCCCCATGGGCACCCCATGGCGGATAAAGGCCATGGGGAGCCAGCCGATAGGGATCGACCCAATGAGGATCGACCAATGGGCATCACGCAATTGAGGGCAACCCAATGGGCATTGACCCAATGGGCATCACCCAATGAGCATCACCCAATGGGCATCAACCAATGGGCATCAACCAATGGGCATCAACCAATGGGGATCGACCAATGGGGATCGACCAATGGGCATTGACCCAATGGGCATCACCCAATGGCCATCATCCAATGGACATCGACCCAATGGGCATCGACCCAATAGACATTGACCCAATGAGCATCACCCAATGGGCATCAACCAATAGGCATTGACCAAATGGCCATCACCCAATGGGCATCAACCCAACGGGCGCTACCCAATGGCCGTCATCCAATGGACATCGACCCAATGGACATTGACCTAATGGTCATTGACCCAATGAGCATCACCCAATGGCCATCACCCAACAGACATCACCCAACCACCATTGACCCAATGGGGATCATCCCAATGGGCATCACCCAATGGGCATCGACCCAATGGCCATTGACCAATGGGCCCCCCCCCCCAGCCCCACACATCCCCTTACGGGCAGTGGGTCGACGTAGAGGATGACGAAGTGCAGGGACATGGACAGGCAGATGGAGCCCAGCAGCCAGATGTTGACCCACGGCGGCATCCGGGCCAGCGATTGGTTCTCGGAGAGGCTGCAGTGGGGCGGGAGGTGGGGATGTGGGGCGGGAGGTGGGGACGGACCCATGGACCCATTGATGGACCCCATGGACCCATTGGAGGTCCCCAGGGACCCATTTATGGACCCCATTGCCCCATTTAAGGTCCCCATTGACCCATTTAAAGACCCCATTGCCCCATTTAAGGTCCCCATGGCCCCATTTAAAGACCCCATTGCCCCATTTAAGGACCCCATTTAAGGACCCATTGCCCAATTTAAGGACCCCATAACCCCATTTAAGGACCCCATTGCCCCATTTAAAGACCCCATTGCCCCATTTAAGGTCCCCATGGCCCCATTTAAAGACCCTATTGCCCCATTTAAGGACCCCATTGCCCCATTTAAGGACCCAATCGACCCATTTAAAGACCCCATTGGAGGTCCCCATGGGGCTGCAGGTACCTGTTGAGGGCGTTGCACATCTCAATGGTGACCAGCACGGACAAGGCCATGGTCATGGGCACCGGCGACTCGAAGATCTCGCAGTCCAAGCCCTCGAATTCCACGTTGTGCTCCCCACATTGCATGAAGTGGGTCTGGGGTAGGGGGGGACAGCAATGGGGTCACCATAGGGTGGCCAACCCGTGGTCAATGGGGCCCCATCGGTCAAGCCATGGTCAACGGGGCCCCATCGGTCAACCCATGGTCAATGGGGCCCCATCGGTCAACCCATGGTCAATGGGGTCCCATGGGGCTCCGGCACTCACCAGTTGGTGGTAGCTGACGTTGGGGCCATCTTCAGCGAAGAGGAACCACCACGCGGCCGCGCCGACAGTGGCGGCACCGACGTAGCCTATGGGGAGAGGAAGCACCATGGGGGTCAGTGGAGGAGGCACCATGGGGGTCTACAAGGGATCATGATGGGCATCTCCAATGCTCTACAATGGGCATCTCCAATGGACATCTATGATGGTCTACAATGGGCATCTCCAATGGGCATCTACGATGGTCTACAATGGGCACCTCCAATGGGCATCTACAATGGGCACCTCCAATGGACATCTATGATGGTCTACAATGGGCATCTCCAATGGACATCTATGATGGTCTACAATGGACATCTCCAATGGGCATCTACAATGGTCTACAATGGGCACCTCCAATGGCCATCTACGATGGTCTACAATGGGCAACTCCAATGGACATCTATGATGGTCTACAATGGGCACCTCCAATGGACATCTATGATGGTCTACAAGGGGCACCTCCAATAGACATCTATGATGGTCTACAATGGGCACCTCCAATGGACATCTATGATGGTCTACAATGGGCACCTCCAATGGACATCTATGATGGTCTACAATGGACATCTCCAATAGACATCTATGATAGTCTACAATGGGCACCTCCAATGGACATCTATGATGCTCTACAATGGGCACCTCCAATGGACATCTACGATGGTCTACAATGGACATCTCCAATGGGCATCTACGATGGTCTACAATGGGCACCTCCAATGGACATCTATGATGGTCTACAATGGACATCTCCAATGGACATCTATGATGGTCTACAATGGGCACCTCCAATGGACATCTATGATGGTCTACAATGGGCACCTCCAATGGGCATCTACGATGGTCTACAATGGACATCTCCAATGGGCATCTACGATGGTCTACAATGGGCATCTCCAATGGACATCTATGATGGTCTACAATGGACATCTCCAATGGACATCTATGATGGTCTACAATGGGCACCTCCAATGGACATCTATGATGGTCTACAATGGGCACCTCCAATGGACATCTACGATGGTCTACAATGGGCACCTCCAATGGACATCTACGATGGTCTACAATGAGCATCTCCAATGGACATCTACGATGGTCTACAATGGGCACCTCCAATGGACATCTACGATGGTCTACAATGAGCACCTCCAATGGACATCTATGATGGTCTACAATGGGCACCTCCAATGGACATCTATGATGGTCTACAATGGCCATCTCCAATGGGCATCTACGATGGTCTACAATGGGCACCTCCAATGGACATCTATGATGGTCTACAATGGGCACCTCCAATGGGCATCTACAATGGGCACCTCCAATGGACATCTATGATGGTCTACAATGGGCACCTCCAATGGACATCTATGATGGTCTACAATGGGCACCTCCAATGGACATCTACGATGGTCTACAATGAGCATCTCCAATGGACATCTATGATGCTCTACAATGGGCACCTCCAATGGACATCTATGATGGTCTACAATGGGCACCTCCAATGGACATCTACGATGGTCTACAATGGGCACCTCCAATGGACATCTATGATGATCTCCAATGGACATCTCCAATGGACATCTATGATGGTCTACAATGGGCACCTCCAATAGACATCCACGACGGTCTATGATGAGCACCTCCAACGCTCTCCAATGGCCACCTCCACCGCTCTACCACCACCTCGACCTCCAAGTCCCCATGACTTCCTCCTTCCCCCACCGACCCCAGCCCCGGCGCCGTCGCTCACCGCCGATGGCGAGGTAGCGGAAGAAGAGCCAGCCGCTGATGAGCGGCTCCTTGGGGCTGCGGGGGGGCTTGTCCATGATGTCCAGGTCCGGGGGGTTGAAGCCCAGCGCCGTGGCCGGCAGCCCGTCCGTCACCAGGTTCACCCAGAGCAGCTGCACCGGGATCAGCGCCTCCGGCAGCCCCAGCGCCGCCGTCAGGAAGATGCTGGGGGGACACGGGGAGGGGAGGAGATGGGGTACGATGGGATAGAGTGGGATTCAATGGGGTAGAGTGGGGTATAAGTGGGTTAGAGTGGGGTACAATGGGATAGAGTGGGATGCAATGGGGCAGAGTGGGGTATAAGTGGGTTAGAGTGGGGTACAATGGGATTCAATGGGGTAGAGTGGGGTATAAGTGGGTTAGAGTGGGGAACAATGGGATTCAATGGGGTAGAGTGGGGTATAAGTGGGTTAGAGTGGGGTACAATGGGATAGAGTGGGATGCAATGGGATACAATGGGATTCAATGGGGTAGAGTGAGGTATAAGTGG
The DNA here is from genome assembly GCF_033815535.1 of Pezoporus flaviventris. Taxonomy (NCBI): domain Eukaryota; kingdom Metazoa; phylum Chordata; class Aves; order Psittaciformes; family Psittacidae; genus Pezoporus; species Pezoporus flaviventris. The sequence continues at coordinate 36,185 of NW_026893379.1, read as the reverse complement.
GTTAGAGTGGGGTACAATGGGATTCAATGGGGCAGAGTGGGGTATAAGTGGGTTAGAGTGGGGTACAATGGGATAGAGTGGGATGCAATGGGATGCAATGGGATTCAATGGGGTAGAGTGGGGTATAAGTGGGTTAGAGTGGGGTACAATGGGATAGAGTGGGATGCAATGGGATGCAATGGGATTCAATGGGGCAGAGTGGGGTATAAGTGGGTTAGAGTGGGGTACAATGGGATTCAATGGGGTAGAGTGGGGTATAAGTGGGTTAGAGTGGGGTACAATGGGATAGAGTGGGATGCAATGGGATACAATGGGATTCAATGGGGTAGAGTGGGGTATAAGTGGGTTAGAGTGGGGTACAATGGGATCGAGTGGGATACAATGGGATTCAATGGGGCAGAGTGGGGTATAAGTGGGTTAGAGTGGGATACAATGGGATAGAGTGGGATGCAATGGGATACAATGGGATTCAATGGGGTAGAGTGGGGTATAAGTGGGTTAGAGTGGGGTACAATGGGATAGAGTGGGATGCGATGGGATTCAATGGGGTAGAGTGGGGTATAAGTGGGTTAGAGTGGGGTACAATGGGATAGAGTGGGATTCAATGGGGTAGAGTGGGGTATAAGTGGGTTAGAGTGGGGTACAATGGGATAGAGTGGGATGCAATGGGATACAATGGGATTCAATGGGGTAGAGTGGGGTATAAGTGGGTTAGAGTGGGGTACAATGGGATTCAATGGGGCAGAGTGGGGTATAAGTGGGTTAGAGTGGGATACAATGGGATCGAGTGGGATACAATGGGATTCAATGGGGTAGAGTGGGGTATAAGTGGGTTAGAGTGGGGTACAATGGGATAGAATGGGATGCAATGGGATACAATGGGATTCAATGGGGTAGAGTGGGGTATAAGTGGGTTAGAGTGGGGTACAATGGGATAGAGTGGGATGCAATGGGATACAATGGGATTCAATGGGATACAAGAGGATTCAATGGGATAGAGTGGGGTACAATGGGATTCAATGGGGCATAAGTGGGATAGAGTGGGACACAATGGGGTATAAATGGGATAGAGTGGAATACAATGGGGTACAATGGGGTATAAGTGGGATAGAGTGGGATGCACTGGGGTATAAGTGGGATGCAATGGGATAGACTGGGATACGGTGGGATATAGTGGGGTGCAATGGGGTGTAAGTGGGATAGAGTGGGATAGGGTGGGATACAATGGGATCTACTGGTCCATAGTGATCTATAGGGTTCTATAGAGGTTCATAGGGGTCCATAGAGGTCCATGGAGGTCTATAGAGGTCTATAGTGGTCTAGGTCTCTATTGGTCTATAGAGGTCGCTACTGGTCCATAGTGGTCTATAGAGTTCTATAGGGGTCCATAGAGGTCTATAGTGGTCCACAGTGGTCTATAGGGGTCTATAGGGGCCCATAGTGGTCCACAGTGGTCTATAGTGGTCTATAGTGGTCCATTGGGGTCTATAGTGGTCTATAGTGGTCCATAGTGGTCTATAGAGTTCTATAGGGGTCCATAGAGGTCTATAGTGGTCTAGGTCTCTACCGGTCTACAGAGGTCGCTACTGGTCCATAGTGGTCCATAGTGGTCCATAGTGGTCTATAGGGGTCTCTAGCGATCTCTAGGGGTCTGTAGGGGTCTCCAGGCGCCCATAGGGTCTCACCAGACGACCTCTCCCACGTTGGAGGAGATGAGGTAGCGGATGAACTGCTTCATGTTGTTGTAGATGGCGCGGCCCTCCTCGACGGCCGCCACGATGGTGGAGAAGTTGTCGTCGGCCAACACCATCTCCGAGGCCGTCTTGGCCACGGCCGTGCCTGAGCCCATGGCGATGCCGATCTCGGCCTTCTTGAGCGCCGGCGCGTCGTTGACGCCGTCACCGGTCTGGAAAGTGGGGGGAGAACGGGGGGGATCCATGGGGATGGGGAGGATGGGACAACCCCCCCCCCATGGTTCGCTGTGGGGATGCAGGGGGTTGGGATGGGGATGGAATGGATGATGATGGATGAAGGTGGGGCTACAATGGGTGTTGATGGGTCTAGAATGGACGATGATGGATGGAGATGGGGCTACAATGGGTCCAGGATGGGTCTACAATGGGTCTAGAATGGGTGGTGATGGGTCTAGAATGGATGATGATGGGTGGTGATGGGTCTACAATGGGTCTTGTATGAGTCTACAATGGGTCTAGAATGGGAGGAGATGGGTCTACAATGGGTCTAGAAGGGGAGGAGACGGGTCTACAATGGGTCTAGAAGGGGGGGAGATGGTTCTACAATGGGTCTAGAATGGGAGGAGATGGGTCTACAATGGGTCTAGAATGGGAGGAGATGGGTCTACAATGGGTCTAGAATGGGAGGAGATGGGTCTACAATGGGTCTAGAATGGGAGGAGATGGGTCTACAATGGGTCTAGAAGGGGAGGAGATGGGTCTACAATGGGTCTAGAATGGGAGGAGATGGGTCTACAATGGGTCTAGAATGGGAGGAGATGGGTCTACAATGGGTCTAGAAGGGGAGGAGATGGGTCTACAATGGGTCTAGAATGGGTGGAGATGGGTCTACAATGATGGCCATGGATCCCCCATGAAATGCAATGGGTCCGCCATGGAATGCAATGGGTCTACCATAGAATGCAATGGGTCTACCATGGAATGCAATGGGTCTACCATGGAACGCAATGGGTCTACCATGGAACGCAATGGGTCTACCATGGATACCAACATCTCCCCCAGAGAATACAATGGGTCTACCATGGAATGCAATGGGTCTACCATGGAACGCAATGGGTCTACCATGGATACCAACATCTCCCCCATAGAATACAATGGGTCTACCATGGAACGCAATGGGTCTACCATGGAACGCAATGGGTCTACCATGGATACCAACATCTCCCCCATAGAATACAATGGGTCTACCGTGGAACACAATGGCTCCCCCATGGAATGCAACGGCTCCCCCATGGAACGCAACGTCTCTACCATGGACGCTGATGGGTCTATGTCCCCCCCCATGGAACTCAATGCCCCCCGCCACGACCGGCGCCTCACCATGGCCGTGATCTCGTCGAAGGACTGCAGGAACTCCACGATCTTGGACTTGTGGGTGGGCTCGACGCGGGCGAAGCAGCAGGCGCGGCGGCAGGCTTCGCGCTGCTCGGCCGGCGGCAGGTCATCGAACTCGCGGCCCGTGTAGGCCTTGCCGGCCACGTCCTCGTCCTCGCCGAAGATGCCGATGCGGCGGCAGATGGCGATGGCCGTGCCCTTGTTGTCGCCCGTGATCATGATGACGCGGATGCCGGCGTCGCGGCACAGCCGGATCGAGCCCATCACCTCCTTGCGCGGCGGGTCCAGCATCCCCACGCAGCCCACGAAGGTCAGGTCCACCTGGGGGGTATGGACGCTGGTAGGGTTGGGGACCCATAGAAGTGACCCCATGGGGTGCGTAGGGGTGTAAGGACACCATAAAACGACCCAGAAGAACCCCATGGACCATTCTAGGGGGTCGACATGGGACCAAGAACCCCATTGAGATGACACCAACCAACATTGAAGACCTAAAGATCAACCAGATGTGGGTGTCTATGGGTTATATGGGACCAAAACCCCATTGAGATGACGTCAACCGTCGTTGAAGACCCGAAGACCACCAAGTTATGGGTGTCTATGGGTTATATGGCACCAAAACCCCATTGAGATGACACCAACCAACATTGAAGACCTAAAGATCAACCAGATGTGGGTGTCTATGGGTTATATGGGACCAAAACCCCATTGAGATGACGTCAACCGTCGTTGAAGACCCGAAGACCACCAAGTTATGGGTGTCTATGGGTTATATGGCACCAAAACCCCATTGAGATGACGTCAACCATCATTGAAGACCCAAAGACCATCAATATATGGGTGTCTATGGTCCATATGGCACCAAGACCCTATTGAGATGACATCAACCCCCATTGATGCCCCAAAGACCATCGATATGGGGGTCAATATCAACAGAAGACCCCACTGAAGACCCAAAGACCACCAAGTTATGGGTGTCTACGGTCTACATGGAACCAAGACCCCATTGAGATGACATCAACCATCATCGAAGAGCCAAAGTCTATGGCCCATACACCCCAAAGACCCCATTGATGCCCCAAAGACCACCAAGATAGTGGTGTCTATGGCCCATATGGGCCCACCCCACACCCTCCAGCCCCATAGATCCCTACGGAAGCCCCATACCTCGTAGTCGACGAACTTGGTGGAGTCCTCGAGGACCATGTCCTCCCTCTTCGGGGGGGTGTCGCGGGTGGCCAGCGCCAGGCAGCGCAGGGTGTCCCTGCCCGTGCCCCACTCCTTGATGAGGGCCAGGATGCGGTCCTTGACCCCCGGCGTCAGCGGCACCCGCGCCGTGCCCACGCGGACGTAGCTGCAGCGGTCGATGACGCCCTCGGGGGCGCCCTGAATGGGGGGTTATGGGGCGGAGTTGGGGTTATGGGGTGGATGGGATATGGGGTATATGGGGTATAGGGGGTATGGGATATGGGGTGTATGGGATATGGGGTGTATGGGGTAGAGGGTGTATGGGATATGGGGTGTATGTTGTATAGGGTGTATGGGATATGGGGTGTATGGGGTAGAGGGTGTATGGGATATGGGGTGTATGTGGTATAGGGTGTATGGGATATGGGGTGTATGTTGTATAGGGTGTATGGGATATGGGGTGTATGGGGTAGAGGGTGTATGGGATATGGGGTGTATGTGGTATAGGGTGTATGGGATATGGGGTGTATGTGGTATAGGGTGTATGGAATATGGGGTGTATGTGGTATAGGGTGTATGGGATATGGGGTATATGGGGTATAGGGTGTATGGGATATGGGGTATACGGGGTATAGGGGGTATGGGATATGGGGTGTATGTGGTATAGGGTGTATGGGATATGGGGTGTATGGGGTGTATGGGATATGGGGTATATGGGGTATAAGGTGTATGGTGTATGGGATATGGGGTGTATGGGATATGGGGTGTATGGGATATATGGGATATATGGGACATGGGATATAGGATATATGGGATATATGGTATATGGGGTATGGGGTCTATGGGATATGGGGTATGGAGTATATGGGGTCTATGGGGCCTATGGGGTCCATGGGCTCTATGGGGTGCGGGCCCCACCTTGACGAACATCTTGTTGCCCACGGCGGCGCGCGAGGCCTTGGCGGGGGAGCAGTAAACGGACATGGACTTCCGGTCCCGGGAGAACTCCAGCGTGAACTCCTTCTTCATGAGCTGCTTGATGACCTGGGGGCCATGGGGGGCCATGGGGGTCAATGGGGGGCGATGGGGGGCAATGGGGGGCGATGGGGGGCAATGGGAGGCGATGGAAGTCAATGGGGGTCAATGGAAGTCAATGGGGGTCAATGGAAGTAATTAGGGGCAATGGAGGTCAATGGGGGTCAATGGGAGTCAGTGGGGGTCAATGGAAGTCAATGGGGTCAATGGAAGTCAATGGAGTCAATGGGGGTCAATGGAAGTCAATGGGAGTCAATGGGGTCAATGGGGTTCAATGGAAGTCAATGGGGGGCAATGGAAGTCAATGGGGTCAATGGGGGTCAATGGAAGTCAATGGGGGGCAATGGAAGTCAATGGGGTCAATGGGGGTCAATGGAAGTCAATGGGGGGCAATGGAAGTCAATGGGGTCAATGGGGGTCAATGGAAGTCAATGGGGTCAATGGAAGTCAATGGGGGCAATGGGGGTCAATGGAAGTCAATGGGGGCAATGGGGGTCAATAGGGTGATGGGGTCAGTGGGGTCAATGGGGCCAATGGACTCAACGGGGACCCAATGGGGCCGATGGGATCAATGGCACCCAATGGGCCATGGAGACGCCCATTGGAGACCACCAAGACCACGGGGTGAAGCCTTGCCCCATAGGGCCCCATAGTAGGGGGGGGGTCCCATAGGGCGCTGTGGGGCGCTGTGGGGCACTCACGGCGTTGCAGGCGTTGGCGCGCTCCACCTTGGAGAGGCCGCGGACGTCGGTGCCGAAGACGTTCATCTTCTCCACGAGGCACGTGAGCGCCGTCTCCGTGGCCTCCCCCACCTTCTCATAGACCCCCTTGGACTATGGGGGGGTATTATGGGATGTCAGTGGGGCAGGGGGGGCGATCTATGGGGCAGGGGGGGAGATCTATGGGGGGTGTGTGGGGGTGAAGTTATGGCGGGTGTGGGTTGATGGATGGGGGGTGTGGGTTGATCTATGGGGGGTGTGGGGGTCAGTCTATGAGGGGTGTGGGTCAATCTATGGGGTGAGGGTTGATCTATGGGGGTGTGGCTCGATCTATAGGGGGTGTAGGGGTCAGGCTATGAGGGGTGTGGGTCAATCTATGGGGGGTGTGGGGGTCAGTCTATGGGGCGTGTAGGTCAATCTATGGGGGTATGGGTCTATCTATGGGGGGTGTGGGTTAATCTATGGGGTGTAGGGGTCAATGTATGGGGTGTATGGGTTGATCTATGGGGGTGTGGCTCAATCTATGGGGGTGTGGGGGTTAGTCTATGGGGGGGTGGGGGGCGGGGGTCGATCTATGGGGTACGGAGGAGATCTATGGGGATGTGGGGGCAGATCTATTTGGCAGGGGGGGAGATCTATGGGGGGTGTGTCAATCAATGGGGTGCGTGTGGGTTGATCTATGGGGCACATGTGGGTCAATCTACGGGGCAGGTGTGGGTGCATCTATGGGGCAGGTGTGGGTGGATCTATGGGGCAGGTGTGGGTCGATCTATGGGGTGTGTGTGGGTCAATCTATGGGGTGTATAGGTCCATCTATGGGTCAGGTGTGTGTGGCTCTATGAGGCAGGTGTGTGTGGCTCTATGGGGCTGTGGCTCTATGGGGCAGGCGCGTGTGGCTCTATGGGGCCGGTGTGGGTGGATCTATGGGGCAGGCGCGTGTGGCTCTATGGGGCAGGTGCGTGTGGCTCTATGGGGCAGGTGCGTGTGGCTCTATGGGGCAGGTGTGGGTGGATCTATGGGGCAGGCACGTGTGGCTCTATGGGTCAGGTGCGTGTGGCTCTATGGGGCTGTGGCTCTATGGGGCAGGTGTGTGTGGATCTATGGGGCAGGCACGTGTGGCTCTATGGGTCAGGCACGTGTGGCTCTATGGGGCAGGTGTGGGTGGATCTATGGGGCAGATGTGGGTGGATCTATGGGGCAGGTGTGTGTGGCTCTATGGGTCAGATGTGGGTGGATCTATGGGGCAGATGTGGGTGGATCTATGGGGCAGATGTGGGTGGATCTATGGGGCAGGTGTGGGTGGATCTATGGGTCAGGTGTGGGTGGCTCTATGGGGCAGATGTGGGTGGATCTATGGGGCAGATGTGGGTGGATCTATGGGGCAGGTGTGTGTGGCTCTATGGGGCAGGCACGTGTGGCTCTATGGGGCAGGTGTGGGTGGCTCTATGGGGCAGGTGGGGGTGGCTCTATGGGGCAGATGTGGGTGGATCTATGGGGCAGGTGTGTGTGGCTCTATGGGGCAGATGTGGGTGGCTCTATGGGGCAGATGTGGGTGGCTCTATGGGGCAGATGTGTGTGGCTCTATGGGGCAGATGTGGGTGGATCTATGGGGCAGGTGTGTGTGGCTCTATGGGGCAGGTGTGTGTGGCTCTATGGGGCAGATGTGGGTGGCTCTATGGGGCAGATGTGGGTGGATCTATGGGGCAGGTGTGGGTGGATCTATGGGGCAGATGTGGGTGGATCTGTGGGGCAGATGTGGGTGGCTCTATGGGGCAGATGTGGGTGGATCTATGGGGCAGGTGTGTGTGGCTCTATGGGGCAGGCGCGTGTGGCTCTATGGGGCAGATGTGGGTGGATCTATGGGGCAGATGTGGGTGGATCTATGGGGCAGGTGTGTGTGGATCTATGGGGCAGGTGTGGGTGGCTCTATGGGGCAGATGTGTGTGGCTCTATGGGGCAGATGTGGGTGGATCTATGGGTCAGATGTGGGTGGATCTATGGGGCAGATGTGTGTGGCTCTATGGGGCAGATGTGTGTGGCTCTATGGGTCAGATGTGGGTGGCTCTATGGGGCAGATGTGGGTGGATCTATGGGGCAGATGTGTGTGGCTCTATGGGGCAGATGTGTGTGGCTCTATGGGGCAGATGTGGGTGGATCTATGGGGCGCTGACCTCGTTGTAGTCGAGGGAGGAGTCGTTGCAGAGGGCGCAGATGGTGGCCAGCTCCACCAGGCCGTCGAACTGCCCGGCCTTGATGGGCTTGTCCTGCTTCATCCTGGGGTATTATGGGATGGGAGGGGGATATTATGGGATGGGAGGGGGATATTATGGGATGGGAGGGGGATGGGAGGGGATATTATGGGATATTGTGGGGTAATGTGGGGTTATAGGGGATAATATGGGATAATGGGGAACATTATGGGATATTATGGGATAATATGGGGTAATATGGGGTAATATGGGGTAATATGGGGTTATAGGGGATAATATGGGGTAATATGGGGTTATAGGGGATAATAGGGGATAATATGGGATAATGGGGAACATTATGGGATATTATGGGATAATATGGGGTAATATGGGGTAATATGGGGTAATATGGGGTAATATGGGGTTATAGGGGGTTATAGGGGATAATATGGGGTAATATGGGGTAATATGGGGTAATATGGGGTAATATGGGGTTATAGGGGGTTATAGGGGATAATATGGGGTAATATGGGGTAATATGGGGTAATATGGGGTAATATGGGGTTATATGGGATAATATGGGGTAATATGGGATAATATGGGGTAATATGGGGTAATATAGGGTAATATGGGGTTATAGGGGATAATAGGGGATAATATGGGATAATGGGGAACATTATGGGATATTATGGGATAATATGGGGTAATATGGGGTAATATGGGGTAATATGGGGTTATAGGGGGTTATAGGGGATAATATGGGGTAATATGGGGTAATATGGGGTAATATGGGGTTATAGGGGATAATAGGGGATAATATGGGATAATGGGGAACATTATGGGATATTATAGGATAATATGGGGTAATATGGGGTAATATGGGGTAATATGGGGTTATAGGGGGTTATAGGGGATAATATGGGGTAATATGGGGTAATATGGGGTAATATGGGGTAATATGGGGTTATATGGGATAATATGGGGTAATATGGGATAATATGGGGTAATATGGGATAATATGGGGTAATATGGGGTAATATAGGGTAATATGGGGTTATAGGGGATAATAGGGGATAATATGGGATAATGGGGAACATTATGGGATATTATGGGATAATATGGGGTAATATGGGGTAATATGGGGTAATATGGGGTAATATGGGGTACTATGGGGTAATATGGGGTTATATGGGATAATATGGGGTAATATGGGATAATATGGGGTAATATGGGGTAATATAGGGTAATATGGGGTTATAGGGGATAATAGGGGATAATATGGGATAATGGGGAACATTATGGGATATTATGGGATAATATGGGGTAATATGGGGTAATATGGGGTAATATGGGGTTATAGGGGATAATATGGGGTAATATGGGATAATAGGGAATATTATGGGATGTTTTTGGATAATATGGGATAATGTGGGGTATATTGGGGTATTATTGGGGTATTATGGGGTAATATGGGATATCATGGGATATTATGGGATAATATGGGGCAATATGGGATAATACAGGATAATATGGGGTAATATGGGATAATATGGGATATTATGGGATATTGTGGGATAACATGGGGTATACTGGGGTATTATTGCGGTATTATGGGGTAATGGGGGTAATATGGGATAATATGGGATATTATGGGTTATTATGGGGTAATATGGGTTATTATGGGGTACTATGGGGTGCCATGGGTTATTATGGGGTGCCCTGGGGTATTATGGGATGGGGGCACTGACACTTCGCCCTCGGGCGCGTAGGTGGAGCCGGTGATGGAGAACTCGTTGAGGGCGCAGGCGTCGCCGTCCACCTTGTCCACGACGAACATCTGCACCCAATGGAGCCCAATGGCACCCAATGGCACCCAATGGCACCCAATGGAGCCCAATGGCATCCAATGGCACCCAATGGAGCCCAATGGCACCCAATGGCACCCAATGGAGCCCAATGGCACCCAATGGAGCCCAATGGCACCCAATGGCACCCAATGGAGCCCAATGGAGCCCAATGGCACCCAATGGCACCCAATGGTACCTAAGGGACCCAATGGCCCCCAAGGGCACCCAATGGTACCTAGGGGACCCAACAGCACTCAATGGCACCCAATCCACCCAATGACACTCAACGATACCCAATGACACCCAATGGCACCCAATGGTACCTAGGGGATCCAACAGCACCCAATGGCACCCAATGGAACCTAGGGGATCCAACAGCACCCAATGGCACCCAACAGCACCCAACGACACCCAATGGCACCTGAGGGTCCCAACAGCACCCAATGGCACCCAATGGTACCTAAGGGACCCAACGGTACCTAGGGGACCCAACAGCACCCAATGGCACCCAATCCACTCAATGACACCCGATGGCACCCAATGGCACCCAATGGCACCCAATCCACTCAATGACACCCAATGGCACCCAATCCACTCAATGACACCCAATGGCACCTAATCCACTCAATGACACCCGATGGCACCCAATCCACTCAATGACACCCGATGGCACCCAATGGCACCCAATGGCCCCGAAGGGCACCCAACGGCGCCCACCTTGCAGACGGACATCTGGTTGGTGGTGAGGGTGCCGGTCTTGTCGGAGCAGATGACCGAGGTGCAGCCCAGGGTCTCCACCGAGGGCAGGCTCCGCACGATCGCGTTCTTCTTGGCCATGCGGCGCGTGCCCAGCGCCAGGCACGTGGTGATGACGGCGGGGAGGCCTGGGGACACCGGAACGGCACCCAAATGGGACCAAAACGGGCACGAAGAGACCCGAAATGGGCAGGAATAGACCCGAAATGGGCACGAAGAGACCCAAAATGGGCACAAATAAAACCAAAACGGGCAGGAATAGACTCGAAATGGGCATAAATAGACCCGAAATGGGCACAAATTGACCCGAAATGGGCACAAATTGACCCGAAATGGGCACAAATAGACCCCAAATGGGCACGAATAGACCCGAAATGGGCACAAATAGACCCAAAATGTGCACAAATAAAACCAAAATGGGCACGAATAAAACCAAAATGGGCACAAATAGACCCGAAATGGGCATAAATAGACCCAAAATGGGCATAAATAGACCCGAAATGGGCAAAAATAGACCCAAAATGGGCACAAATAAAACCAAAATGGGCAGGAATAGACCCGAAATGGGCATAAATAGACCCGAAATGGGCACAAATTGACCCAAAATGAGCACAAATTGACCCAAAATGGGCATGAATAGACCCGAAATGGGCACAAATAGACCCGAAATGGGCACAAATAGACCCAAAATGGGCACCCATTATTGCCCTCAAGACCCCATTTAAGCCCCATTATCGACTCAAAGACCCCATTTCACCCCATTATCGACTCAAAGACCCCCTTCCACCCCATTATCGACTCAAAGACCCCATTTAAGCCCCATGATCCACTCAAAGACCCCATTTCACCCCATTATCAACTCAAAGACCCCATTTCACCCCATTATCGACTCAAAGACCCCATTTCACCCATTATCGACTCAAAGACCCCATTTAAGCTCCATTATCAACTCAAAGACCCCATTTAAGCCCCATTATCGACTCAAAGACCCCATTTCACCCCATTATCGACTCAAAGACCCCCTTCCACCCCATTATCGACTCAAAGACCCCATTTCACCCCATTATCGACTCAAAGACCCCATTTCACCCCATTATCGACTCAAAGACCCCATTTCACCCCCATTATCGACTCAAAGACCCCATTTCACCCCATTATCGACTCAAAGACCCCATTTAAGCCCCATTATCGACTCAAAGACCCCCTTCCACCCCCATTATCAACTCAAAGACCCCATTTCACCCCATTATCGACTCAAAGACCCCATTTAAGCCCCATTATCGACTCAAAGACCCCATTTCACCCCATTATCGACTCAAAGACCCCCTTCCACCCCATTATCGACTCAAAGACCCCATTTCACCCCATTATCGACTCAAAGACCCCATTTCACCCCCATTATCGACTCAAAGACCCCCTTTCCCCACCCCATTGCCCCCCCCTCCATCTTCCCCGCTTGCCACCTTCGGGAATGGCGGCGACGGCGAGGGCGACGGCGATCTTGAAGTAGTAGATGGCGCCGCGGATCCAGGACCCGCCGTGGACGGGGTCGTTGAAGTGGCCGATGTTGATGAGCCAGACGGCGACGCAGATGAGGGAGATGACCTTGGAGAGCTGCTCCCCAAACTCGTCGAGCTTCTGCTGCAGGGGGGTCTTGTCCTGCTCCGTGGCCGCCATCTCGTCGCGGATCTTGCCGATCTCCGTGTTGACGCCGGTGGCCACCACGATGCCCACGGCTTTGCCGGCGCCGATGTTGGTGCCCTATGGGGGGGGGTATATGGGGTATATGGGGTATATGGGGTTGGGGGGGTGTATGGGGTATGGGGTGTATGGATATGGGATATAGGATATGGGATAGATGGGATATAGGATATGGGATATAGGATGTATGGGATATAGGATATGGGATATATGGGATATAGGATATGGGATAAAGGATATATGGGATATGGGATATAGGATATATGGGATATGGGATATGGGATATAGGATATATGGGATATGGGATATAGGATATATTGGATATGGGATATGGGATATAGGATATATGGGATATGGGATATAGGATATATTGGATATGGGATATGGGATATAGGATATATGGGATATGGGATATAGGATATATTGGATATGGGATATGGGATATTGGATATGGGATATAGGATATATGGGATGTAGGATATATGGATGTGGGATATAGGATATATGGGATATATGGGATATGGGATATAGGATATATGGGATATTGGATATGGGATATAGGATATATGGGATATAGGATATGGGATATATGGGATATAGGATATGGGATATAGGATATATGGGATATAGGATATGGGATATATGGGATATAGGATATGGGATATAGGATATATGGGATATGGGATATGGGATATAGGATATATGGGATATAGGATATATGGATATGGGATATAGGATATATGGGATAATGGGATATGGGATATAGGATATATGGGATATTGGATATGGGATATAGGATATATGGGATATAGGATATGGGATATATGGGATATAGGATATGGGATATAGGATATATGGGATATGGGATATAGGATATATGGGATATAGGATATATGGATATGGGATATAGGATATATGGGATATATGGGATATGGGATATAGGATACATGGGATATTGGATATGGGATATGGGATATAGGATATGGGATATAGCATATATGGATATGGGATATGGGATATAGGATATATGGGATGTGGGATATAGGATATATGGGAATGGGATATAAGCATATGGAATATGGGATATCGGGATATGGGATATGCAATGTTGGATATGGGATGTGCGATATGGGATATTGGATATGTGATATAGGATCCATGGATATGGGATATAGGATATGGGATGTACGATCTGGGATCCATGGATACGGGATGTGGGATATGGGATGTGGGATCCATGGCTGTCACTCACGGAGAAGAGCATGTTCTTCTTGTCCTGGTTGACCGCTCGTGGGTCGGGGACGGGATCCGTGTGCTTGATCACCGAGACCGACTCACCTGGGACCAGTACGGACCAGTATAGACCAGTACTGACCAGTATGGACCAGTATGGACCAGTATGGACCAGTATGGACCAGTATGGACCAGCGTCCCCCCCCCCGTACCGGTCAGGATGGACTGATCCACCCGCAGCGTTGTGGACTTGATGGAGATGATGCGGATGTCGGCCGGGACCTTGTCTCCAACTGGGGGGAACTGGGAATTACTGGGATCCATACCCATATATCCCATATCCCACATCCATACCCATGCATCCCATACCCCATATCCATACAACCCATACCCTGTATCCATGTATCCCATATCCATATTTATATACCCCATATCCATATATCCCATACCCCATATCCCACATCCATACGCATATATCCCATATCCATATATCCCATATCTGATATCCATATCCATATATCCCATATCCATACTCATATATCCCATATCCATATATCCCTTATCTAATATCCATATCCATATATCCCATATCCATACCCCCATATCCATATATCCCACATTCGATATCCATATCCATATATCCCATACCCCATATCCACATCCATACATCCCTTATCCAATACCCATATCCATATATCCCATACCCCATATCCACATCCATACATCCCATATCCATACCCCTATATCCCATATCCTTATGTCCCATACCCATATACCCCTTATCCGATACCCACATAGCCCCTATCCATACCCCATATATCCCATACCCCATCTCCATACCCACGTATCCCATATCCGTATATCCCATACCCCATATACCCCATATCCACATCCGTTTATCCATGTCCTATACCCCATTCCTATATCCCATACATCCCATACATCCCATATATCCCATACCCATATATCCCATATTGATATAGCCCTTGTATCCCATATATCCCATATAAATCCTATATATCCCCTATACCCCCTGTACCCCAAATCCCCCCCATCCCATGGGGCGCCCCTCACCGGCCACCTCGGCGATGTCTCCCGGCACCAGATCCCGTGCCTTGATCCTCTGCACGCTCTTGCGGTCGGCGCGGTAAACCTTGCCCATCTCCGGCTCGTACTCCTTCAGCGCCTCGATGGCGTTCTCGGCGTTCCGCTCCTGGGAATCCAGCGGGAATCCAGTGGGAATACAGCGGGAATACAGCGGGAATACAGCGGGAATACAGCGGGAATGGGATGGGGATGCCATGGGAGACGTTAACGGGACATCGAGGGGTGTTGGGGATGAAGGGGACGCCATTGGGAGGTTGGGAATGCGATGGGAATGCCATGGGGATACAACGGGAATGCAATGGGAATAGAAGGGGAATGCAATGGGAATAGAATGGGAATGCCGTGGGAAGGCAAGGAATGCCATGGGAATGGGATGGGGATGCGATGGGAGACGTTAACAGGACGTCGAGGGGTGTTGGGGATGAAGGGGACGCCATTGGGAGGTTGGGAATGCGATGGGGATAGAATGGGAATGGGATGGGAATGCGATGGGAATGCAATGGGAGACGTTAACGGGACGTCGAGGGGTGTTGGGGATGAAGGGGACGCCATTGGGAGGTTGGGAATGCGATGGGAATGCCATGGGGGTAGAACGGGAATGCAATGGGAATAGAAGGGGAATGCAATGGGAATAGAATGGGAATGCCGTGGGAAGGCAAGGAATGCCATGGGAATGGGATGGGGATGCCATGGGAGACGTTAACGGGACATCGAGGGGTGTTGGGGATGAAGGGGACGCCATTGGGAGGTTGGGAATGCCATGGGAATGCCATGGGGATACAACGGGAATGCAATGGGAATAGAAGGGGAATGCAATGGGAATAGAATGGGAATGCCGTGGGAAGGCAAGGAATGCCATGGGAATGGGATGGGGATGCGATGGGAGACGTTAACGAACGTCGAGGGGTGTTGGGGATGAAGGGGACGCCATTGGGAGGTTGGGAATGCGATGGGGATAGAATGGGAATGGGATGGGAATGTGATGGGAATGCAATGGGGTAGAATGGGAATGCCATGGGAATAGAATGGGAATGCAACAGGAATACAATGGGAAAGCAATGGGAATAGAATGGGAATAAAATGGGAATAGAATGGGAATGCGATGGGAATAGAATGGGAATGCGATGGGAATAGAATGGGAATGTGATGGGAATACAATGGGAATAGAATGGGAATGCAATGGGAATAGAATGGGAATGCAATGGGAATAGAAGGGGAACGCGTTGGGAATACAATGGGAATGCAACAGGAATACAATGGGAATGCGATGGGGATACAATGGGAATGCGATGGGAATAGAATGGGAATGCAATGGGAATACAATGGGAATAGAATGGGAATGCAAGGGGAATGTGATGGGAATGCAACAGGAATAGAATGGGAATGCAATGGGAATGCAACAGGAATACAATGGGAATGCAATGGGAATGCAATGGGAATAGAATGGGAATGCAATGGGAATGCAACAGGAATACAATGGGAATTCAATGGGAATGCAATGGGAATAGAATGGGAATGCGATGGGAATGCAATGGGAGACGTTAACGGGACATCGAGGGGTGTTGGGGATGAAGGGGACGCCATTGGGAGGTTGGGAATGCGATGGGAATGCCATGGGGATACAACGGGAATGCAATGGGAATAGAAAGGGAATGCAATGGGAATGCAATGGGAATAGAATGGGAATGCAACAGGAATGCCATGGGAATAGAATGGGAATGCAACAGGAATACAATGGGAAAGCAATGGGAATGCGGTGGGAATAGAATGGGAAAAGAATGGGAATGCGATGGGAATAGAATGGGAATGCGATGGGAATAGAATGGGAATAGAAGGGGAATGCAATGGGAATGCGATGGGAATAGAATGGGAATGCGATGGGAATAGAATGGGAATAGAAGGGGAATGCAATGGGAATGCAATGGGAATAGAAGGGGAATGCAATGGGAATGCAATGGGAATAGAAGGGGAATGCAATGGGAATAGAATGGGAATGCAACAGGAATGCAATGGGAATGGGATGGGGATGCGATGGGAGACGTTAACGGGACCTCGAGGGGTGTTGGGGATGAAGGGGACGCCATTGGGAGGTTGGGAATGCGATGGGGATAGAATGGGAATGGGATGGGAATGCGATGGGAATGCAATGGGAATAGAAGGGGAATGCGATGGGAATAGAAGGGGAACGCAATGGGAATAGAATGGGAATGGGATGGGAATGCGATGGGAATGCAGTGGGGTAGAATGGGAATGCCATGGGAATAGAATGGGAATGCAACAGGAATACAATGGGAAAGCAATGGGAATAGAATGGGAATAAAATGGGAATAGAATGGGAATGCGATGGGAATACAATGGGAATAGAATGGGAATGCAATGGGAATAGAAGGGGAATGCGTTGGGAATACAATGGGAATGCAACAGGAATACAATAGGAATGCAATGGGAATGCAACAGGAATACAATGGGAATGCGATGGGGATACAATGGGAATGCGATGGGAATAGAATGGGAATGCAATGGGAATGCAATGGGAATACAATGGGAATAGAATGGGAATGCAAGGGGAATGTGATGGGAATACAACAGGAATAGAATGGGAATGCAATGGGAATGCAACAGGAATACAATGGGAATGAAATGGGAATGCAATGGGAATAGAATGGGAATGCAATGGGAATGCAATGGGAGACATTAACGGGACGTCGAGGGGTGTTGGGGATGAAGGGGAAGCCATTGGGAGGTTGGGAATGCGATGGGAATGCCATGGGGGTAGAACGGGAATGCAATGGGAATAGAAAGGGAATGCAATGGGAATGCAATGGGAATAGAATGGGAATGCAACAGGAATGCCATGGGAATAGAATGGGAATGCAACAGGAATACAATGGGAAAGCAATGGGAATGCGGTGGGAATAGAATGGGAAAAGAATGGGAATGCGATGGGAATAGAAGGGGAATGCGTTGGGAATAGAATGGGAATGGGATGGGAATGCGATGGGAATAGAATGGGAATGCAATGGGAATGCAATGGGAATAGAAGGGGAATGCGTTGGGAATAGAATGGGAATGCAATGGGAATGTAATGGGAATAGAACGGGAATGCAATGGGAATAGAATGGGAATGCAATGGGAAGAGAATGGGAATGCGATGGGAATAGAATGGGAATGCAATGGGAATAGAACGGGAATGCAATGGGAATAGAATGGGAATGCAATGGGAAGAGAATGGGAATGCGATGGGAATAGAATGGGAATGCAATGGGAATAGAATGGGAATGCAATGGGAATGCAACAGGAATACAAGCAATGGGAATGCAACAGGAATACAATGGGAATGAGATGGGGATACAATGGGAATGCGATGGGAATACAATGGGAATAGAATGGGAATGCAATGGGAATAGAATGGGAATGCAATGGGAATAGAAGGGGAATGCGTTGGGAATACAATGGGAATAGAATGGGAATGCAATGGGAATGCAACAGGAATACAATGGGAATTCAATGGGAATAGAATGGGAATGCAATGGGAATGCAACAGGAATACGATGGGAATGCAATGGGAATAGAATGGGAATGCGATGGGAATGCAATGGGAGACGTTAACGGGACCTCGAGGGGTGTTGGGGATGAAGGGGACGCCATTGGGATGTTGGGAATGTGATGGGGATACAACGGGAATGCAATGGGAATACAATCCCCCTGTATCCCTATGGACCCCAATGGACCCCCTGTACCCCAGGGACCCCAATGGGTCCCAATGGACCCCCATGGACCCCCATAGACCCCATAGACCCCACAGACCCCATAGACCCCACAGACCCCATAGACCCCATAGACCCCATGGACCCCATAGACCCCATAGACCCCATAGACCCCATAGACCCCATGGACCCCATAGACCCCATGGACCCCATAGACCCCATAGACCCCATGGACCCCATAGACCCCATGGACCCCATAGACCCCATAGACCCCATAGACCCCATAGACCCCATAGACCCCATAGACCCCCACCTGCCAGACGCCCACCACGGCGTTGGCCACCAGGATGAGCAGGATCACGAAGGGCTCCACGAAGGCCGTGATCGTCTCCTCGCCCTCCTCGAACCAGGCCAGCACCTGCGGGACGGGACCCATAGCGACCCATAGAGACCCATAGGGACCCATAGAGACCCATAGCGACCCATAGAGACCCATAGCGACCCATAGGGACCCATAGGGACCCGTAGAGACACATAGGGACACATAGGGACACATAGAGACACATGGGGACCCATAGAAACCCCATAGGGACCCAATAGAGCCCATAGATCCCATAGATCCCATATCCCACATCCTATATCCCATATCCCATATATCCATTACCCCATATCCCACACCCCATACCCCATATCCCATATATCCCATAGATACTATATCCCATATATCCGATAGACCCCATAGACCCCATATATCCCATAGATTCTATATCCCATATATCCGATAGACCCCATAGATCCCATATATCCCATAGATCCTATATCCCATATATCCGATAGACCCCATAGATCCCATATATCCCATAGATTCTATATCCCATATATCTGATAGACCCCATAGATCCCATATATCCCATAGATCCTATATCCCATATATCCGATAGACCCCATAGATCCCATATATCCCATAGATTCTATATCCCATATATCTGATAGACCCCATAGATCCCATATATCCCATAGATTCTATATCCCGTATATCCAATAGACCCCATAGACCCCATATATCCCATAGATTCTATATCCCATATATCCGATAGACCCCATAGATCCCATAGATCCCATATATCCCATAGATCCTATATCCCATATATCTGATAGACCCCATATATCCCATATCCCATGTATCCCATATGTCCATTACCCCATACACCCCATATATCCCATATCCTGTACCCCATATATCCCATATCCCATGTATCCCGTATGTCCATTACCCCATACACCCCATATATCCCATATCCTGTACCCATATATCCCATATCCCATGTATCCCGTATGTCCATTACCCCATATCCCCCATATATCCCATATCCTGTACCCATATATCCCATATCCCATGTATCCCGTATGTCCATTACCCCATACACCCCATATATCCCATATCCTGTACCCATACACCCCATATCCCATGTATCCCGTATGTCCATTACCCCATATCCCCCATATATCCCATATCCTGTACCCATATATCCCATATCCCATGTATCCCATATGTCCATTACCCCATACACCCCATATATCCCATATCCTGTACCCATATATCCCATATCCCATGTATCCCGTATGTCCATTACCCCATACACCCCATATATCCCATATCCTGTACCCATATATCCCATATCCCATGTATCCCGTATGTCCATTACCCCATACACCCCATATATCCCATATCCTGTACCCATACACCCCATATCCCATGTATCCCCTATGTCCATTCCCCCATATCCCATATATCCCATACACCCCATATAACCCCTACACCCCCCCCCCCCGGATCCCATCCCATCCCCCACCCCCATATCCCATATCCCCCTTCCCCCCTCCCCCCCCAGCAGCTGCTGACACTTGAGACGTCACCGGATCCCAAGGGCACCCCAAGGTCCCCTCCCCCCCCCCACCCCGTATCCCATAATATTATCCCATGTATCCCATAATATTATCCCATGTATCCCATAATATTATCCCATGTATCCCATAATATTACCCCATATATCCCATAATATTATCCCATATTATCCCATATATCCCATGATATTATCCCATATTATCCCATATATCCCATAATATTATCCCATATATCCCATAATATTATCCCATGTATCCCATAATATTACCCCATATATCCCATAATATTATCCCATATTATCCCATATATCCCATGATATTATCCCATATATCCCATAATATTATCCCATATATCCCATATTATCCCATATATCCCATGATATTATCCCCTATGTCCCATAATTATCCCATGTATCCCATATCTATCCATAATTATCCCATATACCCATAATTATCCCATGTATCCCATATCTATCCATAATTATCCCATAATTAGCCCATATATCCCGTAATTATCCCATGTATCCCATATCTATCCATAATTATCCCATAATTAGCCCATATATCCCGTAATTATCCCATGTATCCTATATCTATCCATAATTATCCCATAATTATCCCGTATACCACATAATGATCTCATATATCCAGTAATTATCCCATGTATCCCATATCTATCCATAATTATCCCATAAATCCCATATATCCCATAATTATCCCATGTATCCCATATCTATCCATAATTATCCCATAAATCCCATATCTATCCATAATTATCCCATAATTATCCATAGTAATCCCATATATCCCATCAGTATCCCATATATCCCATAATTACCCCTATATCCCATCATTATCCCATATATCCCCTAATTATCCCATATATCCCCTAATTATCCCCTATATCCCATCATTATCCCATATATCCCCTAATTATCCCATATATCCCCTAATTATCCCCTATATCCCATCATTATCCCCTATATCCCATATTACCCCCTATATCCCATATCTATCCATATATATCCCATCATTATCCCATCCTCACCCCCTATATCCCCCCCCACATCCCACCCCACATCTCCCCCCCATCCATCCCATAATAGTTCCCTATGGATGCGCTCACAAAGGAGATGCAGGCGGCCAGGAGCAGGATCCGCACCAGGAGGTCCTCGAACTGCTCCACCACCAGCTCCCACAGGGATTTACCTGGGAATGCCGTCGGGAATGACGCCGGGAACCCCATAGGGAACCCCATTGGAAACCCCATAGGGAACCCCGTTGGGATCCCCATTGGGAATGGTGGTGGGAACCACATAGGGAACCCCATTGGGATCCTCATTGGGAATGACATTGGGATCCTCATTGGGAATGACATTGGGATAATCATTGGGAATGGCGTTGGGATCCTCATTGGGAATGGTGTTGGGAATGGCGTTGGGAACCCCATTGGGAATGGCGTTGGGAATGGTGTTGGGAATGGCATTGGGATCCCCATTGGGAATGGTGTTGGGAATGGCGTTGGGAATGGTGTTGGGAATGGCGTTGGGAACCCCATTGGGAATGGCGTTGGGAATGGTGTTGGGAATGGCATTGGGATCCCCATTGGGAATGGTGTTGGGAACGGCGTTGGGAATGGCATTGGGATCCACATTGGGAATGGTGTTGGGAATGGCGTTGGGATCCACATTGGGAATGGTGTTGGGAATGGCGTTGGGAATGGCGTTGGGAATGGCATTGGGATCCACATTGGGAATGGCATTGGGAATGCTGATGGGAATGGTGTTGGGAATGGCGTTGGGATCCACTAGGGAACGGCGTTGGGAATGGTGTTGGGATCCACACTGGGAATGGCGTTGGGAATGGCGCTGGGAATGGCGCTGGGAATGGTGATGGGAATGGCGTTGGGATCCCCTTTGGGAATGGTGTTGGGATCCACTAGGGAACGGCGTTGGGAATGGCGTTGGGATCCACACTGGGAATGGTGTTGGGAATGGTGATGGGAATGGTGTTGGGAATGGCGCTGGGAACGGCATTGGGAACGGCGTTGGGATCCCCATTGGGAATGTCACAGGGATCCCCATAGGGAACGCCATGGGGGGCAGCAGAAGGCACTCACCCTCCTCAGCCGGGAGCTCTGTGGGGCAGAGAACGGGGGGGGTCAATGGAGTCAATGGGGACAATCCCACACCCCATACACCCCATACACCTCATACACCCCATAGACCCCATATACCCCATAGACCCCATAGACCCCATAGACCCCATAGACCCCATAGACCCCATAGACCCCATACACCCCATAGACCCCATATACCCCATAGACCCCATAGACCCCATAGACCCCATAGACCCCCCACACCCCATATACCCCATACACCCCATATACCCCATATACCCCAAACACCACATACATTCCATATACCCCATATACCCCATACCCCATACCCCATACACCCCATACCCCTTATACCCCATACACCCCATATACCCCATATACCCCATATACCCCATATACCCCATACACCCCATAGACCCCATATACCCCATACACCCCATATACCCCATACACCCCATACACCCCATACACCATAGACCCCATAGACCCCATACACCCCATAGACCCCATATACCCCATATACCCCATACACCCCATATACCCCACATACCCCATACACCCCATATACCCCATAGACCCCATACACCCCATACACCCCACATACCCCATACACCCCATATACCCCATAGACCCCACACACCCCATATACCCCATACACCCCATATACCCCATATACCCCATACGCCATACACCCCATACCCCTTATACCCCCTATACCCCCTATACCCCCTATACCCCATATGCCCCATATATCCCCTATACCCCCTATACACCACATACCCCATATACCCCATACACCCCATACACCCCATACCCCATACACCCCATACACCCCATACACCCCATATACCCCATACACCCCCTATACCCCATATATCCCCTATACCCCATCCACCCCATATATCCCACCCCATTCCCTCTCCCCCCATCCCGCCCCATATCTCACCGTTGTATCCATACTTCTCCAGGCTCCTCTTCACTTGCTCTGGGGAGAGCCCCACATTCTCGGTGACCCCAAAGTAGGCCAAGCACTCCTCGATGCCCTTGGCATGGGCGTTCTCCATAGCGCCCTATAGCGCCCTATAGCGCCCTATAGCGCCCTATAGCCCCCTATACAACCCTAGAGCCCCCTAGAGCCCCTTTAACCCCCTATAGCGCCCTATAGCGCCCTATAGCGCCCTATACAACCCTAGAGCCCCTTTATCCCCCTATAGCGCCCTATAGCGCCCTATAGCGCCCTATAGCCCCCTCCAAGCACAGCAAAGGGGGGGGGGGGGTCCGGCCACCCTCGGGGTGGGGGCTTATGAGGGGGCCACCCCATAAAGGTCCAACCCCCCCCCCCGCAAATCCCGCCCCCCTTTGGCTCCGCCCCCTATGTGGGGGGGGACGACACCCATTGGTACAGCCCACACCCCCCCATCACACCATAGGATCCTATTGGACCCCACAGGGCCCTATTGGTGTCACCCCTGCCCCATAGGATCCTATTGGACCCCATAGGACCCTATTGGTGTCACCCTGCCCCATAGGACCCCATTGGTGTCACCCCTGCCCCATAGGATCCTATTGGACCCCATAGGACCCCATTGGTGTCATCCCTGCCCCATAGGACCCCACTGGTGTCACCCTGCCCCATAGGACCCCATTGGTGTCACCCCTGCCCCATAGGACCCCATCGGTGTCACCCCCCCATAGGACCCCATTGGTGTCACCCTACCCCATAGGACCCCATCGGTGTCACCCCCCCATAGGACCCCATTGGTGTCACCCTACCCCATAGGACCCCATTGGTGTCACCCTACCCCATACGACCCCATTGGTGTCACCCCTGCCCCATAGGACCCCATTGGTGTCACCCCCCCATAGGACCCCATTGGTGTCACCCTGCCCCATAGGACCCCATTGGTGTCACCCTGCCCCATAGGACCCCATTGGTGTCACCCTGCCCCATAGGACCCCACTGGTGTCACCCTGCCCCATAGGACTCCATTGGTGTCACCCCGCCCCATAGGACCCCATTGGTGTCACCCCGCCCCATAGGACCCCATTGGTGTCACCCTGCCCCATAGGACCCCACTGGTGTCACCCTGCCCCATAGGACCCCATTGGTGTCACCCTGCCCCATAGGACCCCATTGGTGTCACCCTGCCCCATAGGACCCCATTGGTGTCACCCCTGCCCCATAGGACCCCATCGGTGTCACCCCCCCATAGGACCCCATTGGTGTCACCCTACCCCATAGGACCCCATTGGTGTCACCCTACCCCATACGACCCCATTGGTGTCACCCTGCCCCATAGGACCCCATTGGTGTCACCCCTGCCCCATAGGACCCCATTGGTGTCACCCCGCCCCATAGGACCCCATTGGTGTCACCCTGCCCCATAGGACCCCATTGGTGTCACCCTGCCCCATAGGACCCCATTGGTGTCACCCTGCCCCATAGGACCCCATTGGTGTCACCCCTGCCCCATAGGACCCCATTGGTGTCACCCTGCCCCATAGGACCCCATTGGTGTCACCCTGCCCCATAGGACCCCATTGGTGTCACCCCTGCCCCATAGGACGCCATTGGTGTCACCCTGCCCCATAGGACCCCATTGGTGTCATCCCTGCCCCATAGGACCCCATTGGTGTCACCCTGTCCCATAGGACCCCATTGGTGTCCCTCCCCTCCATAGGACCCCATTGGTGTCACCCTGCCCCATAGGACCCCATTGGTGTCACCCCGCCCCATAGGACCCCATTGGTGTCACCCTGCCCCATAGGTCCCCATTGGTGTCACCCTGCCCCATAGGACCCCATTGGTGTCACTCCTGCCCCATAGGACCCCATTGGTGTCACCCTGCCCCATAGGACCCCATCGGTGTCACCCTGCCCCATAGGACCCCATCGGTGTCACCCTGCCCCATAGGACCCCATTGGTGTCATCCCTGCCCCATAGGACCCCATTGGTGTCACCCCCCCATAGGACCCCATTGGTGTCACCCCTGCCCCATAGGACCCCATTGGTGTCACCCCTGCCCCATAGGACCCCATTGGTGTCACCCCTGCCCCATAGGACCCCATTGGTGTCACCCTGCCCCATAGGACCCCATTGGTGTCACCCCTGCCCCATAGGACCCCATTGGTGTCACCCCTGCCCCATAGGACCCCATTGGTGTCACCCCTGCCCCATAGGACCCCATTGGTGTCACCCCGCCCCATAGGACCCCATTGGTGTCACCCCTGCCCCATAGGACCCCATTGGTGTCACCCCTGCCCCATAGGACCCCATTGGTGTCACCCCTGCCCCATAGGACCCCATTGGTGTCCCCCCCCCTCCCCCCCATGGTCTATTCCTGGCTGTGATTGATGGGAGGGGATGGAGCCCCCCCCCCCTCCCCCCCCGATGTCCCCAAATGTCCCCTCCCCCCCCTTCGGGTCATGGCACGGGTGACCCATGGGTGACCTATAGGTGACCCATAGACACCCCATAGAGACCCATAGGCACCCCATAGAGACCCATAGGCACCCCATAGAGACCCATAGGCACCCCATAGAGGCCCTATAGGTGCCCCATAGATGATCCATTGGAGGTCCCATAGATGCCCTAGAAGTGCCCTATAGGAGGTGTGGGGCTGCCCTATAGGGGGTAGAGAGCTGCCCTATAGGAGCTATGGGGCTGTCCCATAGCGGGTGTCCGGGTGCCCCGTAGGGGATGTGGGTCTGCCCTGTAGTAGACATAGTGCTGCCCTACAGGTGGTGTGGGGCTGCCCCATAGGGGATGTGGGGCTGCCCTGTAGTAGACATAGTGCTGCCCTACAGGTGGTGTGGGGCTGCCCCATAGAGGGTGTGGGGATGCCCTATAGGGGGTATAGAGCTGCCCCACAGCAGGTGTGGGGCTGCCCTATAGGGGGTATGGAGCTGCCCTATAGCAGTGTGGCGCTGCCCTATAGGGGGTAGAGAGCTGTCAAATAGGGGATGTGGGGCTGCCCTATAGGGGGTATAGAGCTGTCCCATAGCATGTGTGGGGCTGCCCTATAGGAGGGGTGAGGCTGCCCTATAGGGGTTGTGGGGATGCCCCATAGCAGTTGTGGGGCTGCCCTATAGGGGGTAGAGAGCTGTCCTATAGGGGATGTGGGGCTGCCCTATAGTAGATGTAGGGCTGCCCTATAGGGGGTATAGAGCTGCCCTATAGGGGTTGTGGGGCTGCCCCATAGCACGTGTGCGGCTGCCCCGTAGGGTGTATAGAGCTGCTCCATAGGAGCTGTGGGGCTGCCCCATAGCAGGTGTGGGGCTGCCCTAGAGGGGGTATAAAGCTGCCCCATAGGGTGTAGAGAGCTGCCCCATAGGGGCTGTGGGGCTGCCCCATAGCGGGTGTGGGGCAGGGGGGGTGGTGTTGGGTGATGGAAACCTGAGGAGCAGCTGCTGCTCAGCTCCGGTTACCCCCAACCTTGGCCTTTGCTGGGGGGCGGCCCCATAGCGGGGGGGGGGGCCAGACCCATAGCAGGCCCATAGGGCATTGGGAGACCCATATCCTGCCCCATAGCGGGTTGGGAGCCCCATATCCTGCCCCATAGCACGTTGGGAGCCCCATAGCACGTTGAGACTCCCGTAGGCTGCCCCATAGCGCGTTGGGAGCCCCATATCCTGCCCCATAGCACATTGGGACCCCCATAGCCTGCCCCATAGCACACTGGGAGCCCCATAGCACATTAGGAGCCCCAGATCCTGCCCCATAGCACATTGAGACCCCCATATCCTGCCCAATAGTGTGTTTGGAGCCCTATATCCTGCCCCGTAGCACACTGGGAGGCCCAGATCCTGCCCCATAGCACGTTGAGATCCTCATGTCCTGCCCCATAGCGCGTTGGGAGCCCCATATCCTGCCCTATAGTGGGTTGGGACCTGCCCCATAGCACATTGGGAGCCCTGTATCCTGCCCATAGCACATTGAGACCCCCATATCCTGCCCCATAGCACATTGAGACCCCCATACCCTGCCCCATAGCACATTGAGACCCCCATACCCTGCCCCATAGCACATTGAGACCCCCATACCCTGCCCCATAGCACATTGAGACCCCCATATCCTGCCCCATAGCACATTGAGACTCCCATACCCTGCCCCATAGCACATTGAGACCCCCATATCCTGCCCCATAGCACATTGAGACCCCCATACCCTGCCCCATAGCACATTGAGACCCCCATATCCTGCCCCATAGCACATTGAGACCCCCATACCCTGCCCCATAGCACATTGAGACCCCCATACCCTGCCCCATAGCACATTGAGACCCCCATACCCTGCCCCATAGCACATTGAGACCCCCATACCCTGCCCCATAGCACATTGAGACCCCCATATCCTGCCCCATAGCACATTGAGACCCCCATACCCTGCCCCATAGCACACTGAGACCCCCATATCCTGCCCCATAGCACACTGAGACCCCCATACCCTGCCCCATAGCACATTGAGACCCCCATACCCTGCCCCATAGCACATTGAGACCCCCATACCCTGCCCCATAGCACATTGAGACCCCCATACCCTGCCCCATAGCACATTGAGACCCCTATACCCTGCCCCATAGCACATTGAGACCCCCATATCCTGCCCCATAGCACATTGAGACCCCCATATCCTGCCCCATAGCACATTGAGACCCCATACCCTGCCCCATAGCACATTGAGACCCCCATACCCTGCCCCATAGCACATTGAGACCCCCATACCCTGCCCCATAGCCCCCCCCCAGCCCCATAGAATCCATGGGGCAGCCCCTCGATGACGGGAGGGGGGAGGGGTGCGGGGGCAGATGGGGGAGGGGCGCCCCATAGGCTGCAGGGGGGGGGGTGGGGGGAGGGGTGGGGGGAGGGGCGGAGGCCTCGGGGCTTTTACCATAAATGGGGGTGGCGGGAGCGAGGCTCGAAATAGCCCCGGGGGGGGGGAGGGGCAAAGGGGGGGGAGGGGGGGAGGGGCAACAGCTGCGGCCCTGGGGGGGGGAGGGGGCGGGGCTTGGATCCCCTTCCCCTCCCCCCCCTTTCCCCTCCCCCCATTGGGGGGGATTTGGGGTCATAAATGGGGTTGGGAGGGCCAAAAGTGGGGGGTTGGGCCCCAAAATGGGCACTTTTGACCCAAAATGGGCACTTTTGACCCAAAAATGGTCACTTTTGACCCAAAATGGGCACTTTTGACCCAAAAATGGGCACTTTTGACCCAAAATGGGCACTTTTGACCCCAAAATGGGCACTTTTGACCCCAAAATGGGCACTTTTGGCCCAAAAATGGGCACTTTTGACCCAAAATGGGCACTTTTGACCCCAAAATGGGCACTTTTGACCCAAAATGGGCACTTTTGACCCCAAAATGGGCACTTTTGGCCCAAAAATGGGCACTTTTGACCCCAAAATGGGCACTTTTGACCCAAAATGGGCACTTTTGACCCAAAATGGGCACTTTTGACCCAAAATGGGCACTTTTGACCCCAAAATGGGCACTTTTGACCCAAAATGGGCACTTTTGACCCAAAATGGGCACTTTTGACCCCAAAATGGGCACTTTTGACCCCAAAATGGGCACTTTTGACCCAAAATGGGCACTTTTGACCCCAAAATGGGCACTTTTGACCCCAAAATGGGCACTTTTGGCCCAAAAATGGGCACTTTTGACCCCAAAATGGGCACTTTTGACCCCAAAATGGACACTTTTGGCCCAAAAATGGGCACTTTTGACCCCAAAATGGCCATTTTTACCTCAAAATCGGGACTTCGGACCCAAAGGTGGTGTTTTTCACCCCAAAATGGGGGGGTTTGAGGCAAAACTGGGGTGTGGGACCCCAAAACTGGCATTTTTAACCCCAAAACTGGCATTTTTAACCCCAAAACTGGCATTTTTACCCCAAAACTGGCATTTTTAACCCCAAAACTGGCATTTCTGACCCCAAAGTGGGATTTCCAACCCCAAAACTGGCATTTTAACCCCAAAACTGGCATTTTTAACCCCAAAACTGGCATTTCTGACCCCAAAACTGGCATTTCTGACCCCAAAGTGGGATTTCCAACCCCAAAATGGCCATTTCTAACCCCAAAACTGGCATTTCTGACCCCAAAATTGCCACTTTTACCTCAAAATTGGGACTTTTGATCCCAAACTGGCGATTTTAACCCCAAACTGGGATTTCCACCCCCCAAATGGCCATTTCTGACCCCAAATTCCTGTTTTTTACCCCAAAATTGGCTCTTCTGACCCAAACCTGTTGTTTTTTACCCCCAAACCACCACTTTTTACCCAAAACTGCCATTTTTCACCCCAAACCTGCCACTTCCCACCCCAAAATCGTCATTTCTGAGCCCAAACCACCACTTTTTACCCAAACCTGCCATTTTTCACCCCAAACCCTCATTCCCCCCCCAAAACCCCCATTTCCCCCCCCAAAACCCCCATTTCCTCCCATTTTTGCCCAAAATCCCCCTTTTTCACCCCAAAACAAGCTCCGACACCGATTTTCACCCTTTTATAGCTAAAACTGACCCAAAACGGGGGGGGGGAGGGGAGGTTGGGCCGTACCATTATGAGCCGGGGGGGGAAATGGGGTTAAAAAGGGGGAAAATGGGGGTTTTGCCCCCCCCCCCCCCCCCCCAGCATTCCCGGTGCTTCTGCTTCCAAGGGCAGGGATCCCAATGGATCCCAATGGATCCCAATGGGTCCCAATGGAGCCCAATGGAGCCCAATGGATCCCAATGGGTCCCAATGGGTCCCAATGGAGTCAATGGAGCCCAATGGAGCCCATGGATCCCCATGGAACCCAATGGATCCCAATGGATCTCAATGGAGTCAATGGATCCTAATGGGTCCCAATGGATCCCAATGGGTCCCAATGGAGTCAATGGAGCCCAATGGAGCCCATAGATCCCCATGGAACCCAATGGATCCAATGGATCTCAATGGAGTCCTATAGATCCCATGGATCACAATGGGTCCAATGGACCCCAATGGAGTCCTATGGATCCCATGGATCCAATGGGTCCCAATGGACCCCAATGGATCCCAATGGAGTCAATGGATCCTAATGGGTCCCAAAGGATCCCAATGGAGCCCAATGGATCCCATGGATCCCAATGGGTTCCAATGGAGTCCTATGGATCCCAATGGAGCCCAATGGGTCCCTATGGATCCCATGGATCCCAATGGAGTCCTATGGATCCCATGGATCCCAATGGATCCCATGGATCCCAATGGGTTCCAATGGAGTCCTATGGATCCCAATGGAGCCCAATGGGTCCCTATGGATCCCATGGATCCCAATGGAGTCCTATGGATCCCATGGATCCCAATGGATCCCAATGGACCCAATGGATCCCATGGATCCCAATGGACCCCATGGATCCCAATGGGCCCAATGGGGGGGCTCAGAGGCAGTCGGAGGCCAGGAGGGGGTCGGGGTCAACGGAGGTCGAGCGGCTCCCGGAGCGGTCGCGACCCTGGGGGGAGATGGGACAAAGGGAATGGGGTAGAGGGGATATAGGGGTGGTATGGGGTGTATGGGGTATATGGGGTGTATGGGGTGTATGGGGTGTATGGGGTATATGGGGTGTGTGGGGTATATGGGGTGTATGGGGTGTGTGGGTGTGTGGGGTGTGTGGGGTGTGTGGGGTGTGTGGGGTATATGGGGTATATGGGGTGTGTGGGGTGTGGGGTGTGTGGGGTGTGTGGGGTGTGTGGGGTATATGGGTATATGGGGTGTGTGGGGTGTGTGGGGTGTATGGGGTATATGGGGTGTGTGGGGTATATGGGGTATATGGGGTGTGTGGGGTATATGGGGTATATGGGGTATATGGGGGTGTGGGGTATATGGGGTGTATGGGGTGTGTGGGGTGTGTGGGGTGTGTGGGGTGTGTGGGGTATATGGGGTATATGGGGTGTGTGGGGTGTGTGGGGTGTATGGGGTATATGGGGTGTGTGGGGTATATGGGGTATATGGGGTGTGTGGGGTATATGGGGTATATGGGTATATGGGGTGTGTGGGGTGTGTGGGGTGTGCGGGGTATATGAGGTATATGGAGTGTATAGGATATATGGGGTATATGAGGTGTGTGGGGTATATAGGATACATGGGGTATATGGGGTGTATGGGGTGTATGGGGTGTATGGGGTGTGAGGGGGCATAGGATACATGGGGTATATAGGGTATATGGGGTTATATGGGGTGTATGGGGTGTGAGGGGTGCATGGGGTATGTGGGGTTATGGGTATAGGGTTGTATGGGACATACGGGATATATGGGATATATGGGGTACAGGGCATAGGGAACATATAGGGTATGGATAAATGGGGTATGGGATATAGGGAATGGATATCAAACATGGAATATAAGCTCCCCAATATCCACCATATACCCCCATACCCCCCCATACCCCCCCATATCCCTTTATACCCCCCCATACTCCCCCATGTCCACCCCATATCCCCCCATACCCACCCCATACCCCCCAATATCCCTTTTACCCCCTCATACTCCCCCATGTCCACCCCATATCCCCCCCATACCCACCCCATACCCCCCCATATTCCTTTATACCCACCCCATACCCCCACTATACCCCCCATACCCACCCCATACCCCCCCATACCCCCCCCATATCCCTTTATACCCCTCCCATACCCCCCATACCCACCCCATATCCCCCCATACCCCCCCCATACCCACCCATACTGCCCCCATATCCCTTTATACCCCTCCCATACCCCCCCATACCCACCCCATATCCCCCCATACCCCCCCTCTCGCCATGGGGCGCACCGGGGGGTCGCTGCGGCGCCACGACGTAGCTGAGCAAGGTGACGTCGGCGGCGCCGCCGGATTCCAGCGGGATGGGTGGACCCGGAAGTGCTCGAGCATGTCCAGGATGGTCTGGAACCAGAGGTGCTGCACCCGGCACTGCGCCTCCTCGTTCAGGACAGCCGCAGGTGCTGCAGGACAACGGGAGAACAACGGGAGAACGATGGGAGAACGATGGGAGAACAATGGGAGAACAATGGGAGAACGATGGGAGAACAACGGGAGAACAACGGGAGAACGACGGGAGAACAATGGGAGAACAATGGGAGAACAATGGGAGGACAATGGGAGAACAACGGGAGAACGACGGGAGGACAATGGGAGAACAATGGGAGAACGATGGGAGAACGATGGGAGAACAATGGGAGAACAACGGGAGAACAATGGAGAAACAATGGGAGAACAATGGGAGGACAATGGGAGAACAACGGAGGAACGACGGGAGGACAATGGGAGAACGATGGGAGAACGATGGGAGAACGATGGGAGAACAATGGGAGAACGATGGGAGAACAATGGGAGAACAACGGGGAGAACAATGGGAGAACAACGGGAGAACAACGGGAGGACAATGGGAGAACAACGGGAGAACAATGGGAGGACAATGGAGAACAATGGGAGAATGATGGGAGAACAATGGGAGGACAATGGGAGAACAATGGGAGAACAACGGGAGAACAACGGGAGACAATGGGAGAACAACGGAGAACAATGGGAGGACAATGGGAGAACGATGGGAGAATGATGGGAGAACAATGGGAGGACAATGGGAGAACAATGGGAGAACAATGGGAGAACAACGGGAGAACAACGGGAGGACAATGGGAGAACAACGGGAGAACAATGGGAGGACAATGGGAGAACAATGGGAGAATGATGGGAGGACAATGGGAGAACAATGGGAGAACAATGGGAGAACAATGGGAGAACGATGGGAGAACGATGGGAGAACGATGGGAGAACGATGGGAGAACAATGGGAGAACGATGGGAGAACAATGGGAGAACAACGGGAGAACAATGGGAGAACAACGGGAGAACAACGGGAGGACAATGGGAGAACAACGGGAGAACAATGGGAGGACAATGGGAGAACAATGGGAGAATGATGGGAGAACAATGGGAGGACAATGGGAGAACAATGGGAGAACAATGGGAGAACAGATGGGAGAACGATGGGAGAACGATGGGAGAACGATGGGAGAACAATGGGAGAACAATGGGAGAACAATGGGAGAACAATGGGAGAACGATGGGAGAACAATGGGAGGACAATGGGAGAACAACGGGAGAACGACAGGAGAACGACGGGAGAACAATGGGAGAACGACAGAGAGAACACGGGAGGACAATGGGAGAACAACGGGAGAACAATGGGAGGACAATGGGAGGACAATGGGAGAACGATGAGAACGATGGGAGAACAACGGGAGGACAATGGGAGAACAATGGGAGAACAATGGGAGAACAATGGGAGAACGATGGGAGGACAATGGGAGAACGACGGGAGAACGATGGGAGAACAACGAGAGAACAATGGGAGGACAATGGGAGAACAATGGGAGAACAATGGGAGAACAATGGGAGAACAATGGGAGAACAACGGGAGGACAATGGGAGGACAATGGGAGAACGATGGGAGAACAACGGGAGGACAATGGGAGGACAATGGGAGAATGATGGGAGAACAATGGGAGAACAATGGGATCCAAGGGGATAACAATGGGATCCAAGGGGATAACAGTGGGATCCAAGGGGATAACAATGGGATCCAAGGGGATAACAATGGGATCCAAGGGGATAACAATGGGATCCAAGGGGATAACAACGGGATCCAAGGGGATAACAATGGGATCCAAGGGGATAACAATGGGATCCAAGGGATAGCAATGGGATCCAAGGGGATAACAATGGGATCCAAAGGGATAACAATGGGATCCAATGGGATAACAATGGGATCCAAGGGGATAACAATGGGATCCAAGGGGATAACAGTGGGATCCAAGGGGATAACAATGGGATCCAAGGGATAACCAATGGGATCCAAGGGGATAACAATGGGATCCAAGGGGATAACAATGGGATCCAAGGGGATAACAATGGGATCCAAGGGATAGCAATGGGATCCAAGGGGATAACAATGGGATCCAAGGGATAACAATGGGATCCAAGGGGATAACAGTGGGATCCAAGGGGATAACAATGGGATCCAAGGGGATAACAGTGGGATCCAAGGGGATAACAATGGGATCCAAGGGGATAACAATGGGATCCAAGGGGATAACAATGGGATCCAAGGGGATAACAATGGGATCCAAGGGGATAACAATGGGATCCAAGGGGATAACAATGGGATCCAAGGGGATAACAATGGGATCCAAGGGGATAACAATGGGATCCAAGGGATAGCAATGGGATCCAAGGGGATAACAGTGGGATCCAAGGGGATAACAATGGGATCCAAGGGGATAACAATGGGATCCAAGGGGATAACAATGGGATCCAAGGGGATAACAATGGGATCCAAGGGGATAACAATGGGATCCAAGGGGATAACAGTGGGATCCAAGGGGATAACAATGGGATCCAAGGGGATAACAATGGGATCCAAGGGGATAGCAATGGGATCCAAGGGGATAACAATGGGATCCAAAGGGATAACAATGGGATCCAAGGGGATAACAATGGGATCCAAGGGATAGCAATGGGATCCAAGGGGATAACAATGGGATCCAAGGGGATAACAATGGGATCCAAGGGGATAACAATGGGATCCAAGGGATAGCAATGGGATCCAAGGGGATAACAATGGGATCCAAGGGATAACAATGGGATCCAAGGGGATAACAATGGGATCCAAGGGGATAACAATGGGATCCAAGGGGATAACAATGGGATCCAAGGGATAGCAATGGGATCCAAGGGGATAACAATGGGATCCAAGGGATAACAATGGGATCCAAGGGGATAACAATGGGATCCAAGGGGATAACAATGGGATCCAAGGGGATAACAATGGGATCCAAGGGGATAACAATGGGATCCAAGGGGATAACAATGGGATCCAAGGGGATAACAATGGGATCCAAGGGGATAACAATGGGATCCAATGGGATAACAATGGGATCCAAGGGGATAGCAATGGGATCCAAGGGGCTGCAGCGCCTGACCTTGGCCTTGCCCTGGAAGTTGAAGGTGAGCACGTAGTCCCCGCGCCGCGTCTCGCTCTGGCGCACCAGGAAGACGCCGTGGGCGCCCGCCCCCCCCGCCAGCACCAATTGGGCGGCGCGGAGCCGGGACAGGGTCCCATGGAACCAGGGGTACTCGGCCAATGGGTGCTCGGCGCCGGCGGCGCTCCCGGCACCGGCAACCGGCTCCTCCGGGCCCTCCTCCTCCTCGTCCCGCAGGGGGGCCTGGAAGAGGAAGGGACCTGGGGGGATGGATGGGAGGATGGGAATTCCATGTTAAATTGGGATCAAACACGCTAATTCCACCTTAAATTGGGATTAAACCCACTAATCCCACCTTAAATTGGGATTAAACCTGCTAATTCCACCTTAAATTGGGATTAAACCCGCTAATTCCACCTTAAACTGGGATTAAACCCGCTAATTCCACCTTAAATTGGGATCAAACCCGCTAATTCCACCTTAAATTGGGATTAAACCCACTAATCCCACCTTAAATTGGGATAAAACCTGCTAATTCCACCTTAAATTGGGATCAAACCTGCTAATTCCAGCTAAATTGGGATCAAACCA
>NW_026893378.1:0-67099 GCF_033815535.1 Pezoporus flaviventris | reverse complement strand
TAAATATACCTCAGGACCACTTTCTCTGACATACAGCTTGAATCACATGCATCTGGGTCAGCCAGCCAACAGTTATTGGTCCTCATTTCTCCAGTTCTAATACCTTACGTGTTCTGTATTTACCTCTTACCAGTGTTCAGTGCTCCTCTCTGTAGGATTCTCTATGTGTTTTTACATTGTAATCTGTAACATTTTTAGTGGGGAAAACCCAGTAGTTAAAAATCAGGAAAATATGGTTCCTCCTTTCTGGATCTCCGTCAAGTGACTGAAAAGGGTGCAGACTGAAATCTGTCTGCAGTGTGCTTCTTTTTTCTTTTCTACAGTAGTTATCGCTTCGTTTCATATGAGGGAGCAAAGATGTGATAAGATTGAAGAAATGAAGCTTTAAGTTATCTTCTTAATCCTCATACCTGAGATTACTTTTAAAGAAGGTATTTTCTCCTGTGTCAAGGGATGTTCCAGTGTAACTTCTACTAAAATTTATTTTAGAAAGCATGTTGTTTGTATAGATGGCAAAAATAAGCCTAAGACGAAATTTCATGTCACAGTTTATAGTTAGGCAGACTGATACGAATGTAATACATTTTAGGCAAACCTTCGTTCTTTAAGGAGGAAAAGCAAAATTTCTTCTGTGTTTTTTTTTTTTTTTTCCCCTAGCAATTTCTTATGTAAGCTTAGTCTTTTACCCTTCTATCTTAAGATTCAGATAAAGTAATATTTTGCCACTAAAAAGGTCACCTGTTAGTCCATCAGTTGTCTTGTTAGAAGCAGCCTTAAGCTTATCCTGTGTTTTTAATATTTCATAGGAATTTCATGGGTAGCTTGTCTGCTAATTATACCTGTTAACCAAAAAGGGCCATTTTATAATGGGAAAGGTTAGAATCCCAAGCATCAAAATTATGTATCAGTGACTTTAGCTTTAGACTGGAAAAGGTTGGATTAGGCAGTTGATATACAGCATGATTGTACCTTATGAAGAAAGGTCTTGTAATAAAGAGAAAAAAAAAAAAAATCAAGGTGAAAGCTGGCAGAAATATGGATTTAAGGGCCAAGCAGGCATTCAGAAATCACAGGCCAAGAAACTTCTTCATATCTGAAGTCAAACTCCTGCCCAGTTTGAGACTTTACAAATATTTTTCTTCTTGGAAGTAAATATTAAAAATAAACCGGGTTCATATTATTTTAAAATGAGCTATGCTTTAGCCACTTCTGCAAGCATGGAAGTAGACTTCTCATGCATTGTTTTTATCAAACTTACATACTGTCAGACTTACTGTCAGACATACTGCGAGACTGTTTCAAAGCATAATTTGCTACTTTGAGTTTGACCATGTTTGTCAGGTTTGTCTTGTTGCTTGAAGAGGAACACACCAAAACAAACTTTCTCACCTGAAAAAAAATATGGATATGTCTTGTTCTTTTATTAAGAAGGCCTGCTGAAGACTGCTAATACTAAGTCTTACCCTGTAAAAGTTTGTAACTTTATGCTTTAACATTTCAAACTGAACCACTACAAAGCTGTAAAATTCTTACTCTTTGTTAAGAAACCATTTGCTAGTTAGTTGTTTAGAATCTAGTGTTTAGCCAATATTTCATATCAAAAAGAAAAAAAAATACTGTAGGTAATTTATTTTATGGAGGAATAGTATTTCTTTGCAGCAATTTCCTCAAATATCTTCAGTCTGTTTAATTAAACAGAAGTCTGTCCTTTATCAAGGAGCATCATGACATGGCAACATCTGCGACTGAAGATTAAAATCATCAGAAAAACTGATGGAGTTGTACTATGGCACTTTCCTTGTAATGACAATGCAAAAAAAAACCACATAAAAGAATGAAAAATTAGTAGCAAAAGTGATTATTAACAGTAGATCAGAAGTGACCAAGAAAATTAGCATAATTTTGTAAAATTTAAACCATAAACCCCTTTCTGGTACATCTGTAAGACCGCAGTCTGTAATGTGTGCAAAGAATTTGCAAGTATAAACTTAATTTGAAATTTAGAGCTTGATTAAATTGGTTTTGTCTTTTTTGGTTCTTCATTAAGGCGTGGTATTTGTTTTATCCTTTCTTGTGTCAGCTGCACCATCATCCTTCCAAAATGAGAGTTATGTTTAAGTAATCACAGGAAGATTATTTCAAATTTTAGAATAATGCTTATTTTTGGCAGTTCAGTTCTTTCTAGTTTTGATTCATCAAATGTTTTGCAATCTTTCGTACTTTTTGTTGACTTTGCACTTAATCCTGTATACAAAATTAAGTATTTTCTTACTATGTAATTGTATTTTGATGAAACATCTTTAGAAAAAAATGAGAAGACTGGGTATAAGTAAAGTTGGCTTCTACAGTTTGAGGTGGGAGTGTCATCATTTCTCTTACCTTCAAAACAGACTAAGTGCATGTTTATAAAAACATGTTGGGAAAATTGTGGGCGACTTGGATGTGTCTTATGTGCCCAGAGGTATTAATCTTTACCAAATCTACTGAGTTTGTTTTCTTCTTAGCTAGAATCATTTCTGTAATCTGACTGATCAGTATGTGGAAACAAAACAGCACAATATGTAAACCTGATACTGGTCTTAAAAGGAAAAGCAAACAGGAGGGAAGCAGAGAGGGGGACAGCAACAGAGGTACAGTCAGAAGTAGCAAAAAAGCTCCTAATTGCCCTGTCCTCCATGTAGTGCCATGCTGGCACCAATCCTTGCAGAAAAAGGGATCATGAGCACTGTGAATGTTTTTATGATTGCTTTTAACAAATGGTGAGCAAGAGTTCTGAGTGTGTCTTCTGAGGGGTGTTGTTTTCCTTCCTGATAACAGGCTGAGCAAGCCAGTGTATTAATGATCCTTCCCTTTATAGGGAGTTCAAAAGTGACAGGAATTTGCGAGATGCATTTTGGATGCTAGAGAACAAACAGAACTCCCATATTCATAATATAAGCAGCAAGCAGATTTTGTTTTTCGTACATGCATGCTATTAAGCACCAACTGGTTTTGTTATTTTTGAATTATTTTAGAAATCCTTGCAAAATCTTGTCTGAGATTTCTTTTGCTTTTTTGAAGCAAACATCCCTCCCAGCTAATCATGTCCAGCATCTTAAAACTTCAGCTGTTGTTCCGAGAGGTCACAAGGCATTTATAGCTGCTTTAGGAACCTGTGGGAGAGGCTAAAGAAGCAACCTTTGAATGAAAGTGCCTGAGGTTTGTATTAGCATGTTGCAAATGGTCCACCAGATTTAACACAGATTTAGCAAAACTGAAAAAGTGTATTGACTGTAGATAAGTGATTTGTAATTATAGAGTACATAAGATACTCTTTTAAGAGGGTTAGTTGAGAAGCTAGGTGAGCTGTGTTGTTAGCTGATTATACTGGAATGTTGGGTTAAAAGATCAGGAGGCCGTTGGACTCCCTTAGAAAAAGTCATATGTGATAGTGAAAAGAAATTACTTTTAACTTGTTCACTGAAGCACTCCAACTTTAAAAGGTAAAATGCTGTATTTAGCTAAATGTCTTGCATATGAAACATTTCTGACACAGCTTTCCACTTTTGTCAGAATTTGAGGCTTCCGAACCCAGGTAGTATAAACAAATTGTTCACATAGATTTTTGTAAGTACATTTTCTGGCAAGCTCTCTGATCAGTGCATAGGATAGATTTCACTCTGTAATTCATATTATTATACATATTCTTCAGCAACTTTTTTAGTTTCTCAGTTTTTTCCACCAGTTTGTGAGCATGTAATTTGAGACTTTGTATTTAATATTAAAAATCATATGTTGGACCCCTGCGTTTGGAGGTGGTGTCAATAACAATGTTAGAAGTGCTGTCCCTCTATTTTAAAGCTTATGTTAATTCCAGGGAGGAAACGGAAGGCTGAATTTATTCAATGACATGTAAAAATCATTAATAAATAATGTAGTATTGTGGTAAGAAAAGGGTCAAAGATCATAGGTTGAACCAGGAGGGTTACCACATAACAACCCATTGGATGAATTCAATTAAAGATGAAATTTATGTGTGTGTGTATGTATATATATATTTGGTAGTTTTCTTATTATGAGGTTTAATCTTTGCTAGAGGAAAAGATGTATTGGGGAACTCTGTGTGGTTTATTGTTTTTCAAAGTGGACAGGGAGAAAATGAAATTAAACGGTTTTAAAAGCTTTGGTTTTCCAAGACCATTACATTCAAAAGAATTATATTGTTCTTGAAACCTTATGATATAAACTTCATTAAATCATAGGAAATCATGAGTTTCCTATCTGTTGTCTGTTTTTGTTCCTTTCCTTACAGACAGTGAAACAGTAAAAAAACAGCACGAGACCTTAACTTCAGGAGGAAAAAAGCAAACTGGTCTTTGAATAACAAATTCCTTCATGTAGGCATATAGTTACTACTTTTTCAGTCTTAGGGGGCAGTTTCATTTAAAGTATAATCATAACAAATATGTGGAATAAATTGCTTTCACCTCTACAGTAGCTAATAAGTCCCCTTAACACCATGACAACACTTAAATCGAGAACAGGTTTGAAAGAAGAAAATAAAATTGTGGTTTTTCTACCTTGGGAGATTTGGATAGGCTTTAGAAGTTCCCAATAGATGAATGTTTTTTTCTGTTGATTGGTTTGTGCTTATTTTGCTGCTGTGAATAATACTGTGTTGTACTAGATATTAGGGGTCAAATCCCTGCAGGCAAAAAGCATGAGCAAACTCAGCAAGCAGCAAATTCAGTTGCTGAGTTACTATGTTACTGTACTACTACATATGTCTTGATTTTATCTAAGCAGTTATGTTTTGCTGTGTTTGGTGATGTAAACACATTTTTGTGTCACTACATTTAGTGATGTAAATACACATGTTGTCTTGTGTGGGATGTTCTTTGGATATGTCAAAGAACATTGAGCTGTTTAGGTAGCACCTTTTAAATTTCTGCAGACTTGAGATGAAACCTGTAGATACTCCTCTAACTAGAGTTTCTTTTCTAGCACTTCCTTTTGTGAACATTAGTATTTGGTATCCTGTTCCTTGCAGACAGCAACACTCCTGCCCCCTCAATCACTTTTCTTTTTTCTTTTTTTTTTACGTTAGCAGAGAAGGATCTTCTTACACGTGCTGTTATTTTTTTTTTAAACCTGTCTTTTGAGCATATTTGAATATTAAAGCTAGAAAGTGTGAATTGTAGTTTTGTTTTGTGGGGGTGTGGTTGATCATTGCACTTTTTTTCCTTAAAAAAAAAAACAAAACAAAAAACAAAAGCTAACAAACAAAACCCAAACAAACAAAAAAAACCCACCCTGAGTTAATAGTCCATAATCAGTGCTTATTGATTTCTGATAATTACACTGGCTATTTGTTATTTCCAGCTGGTGCAGCAGATTTTCTTTTATCATTATTTATATGTATTCTTGGCCAAAACTTGTTTTTTCATCTCAAGATATAAATTACTTAAATAGCAAGCTCAATTACTTACTAATATTACTAATTAACATTATACAAACAGTATGTATGGCTCTTGGCAAACAACCGTGAAGACAAAGTCCCTGTCTAGAAGAGCTTACAGCTAACAACATAGAAAATGGGTATGATCTGCATACAGAAACCAGACACAAATACATGTGTCTGCATGGGTCTGAAGTATGTGCAACTGTAGATACATACAGCACTTGGCATTCTTTTCATAATCTTGTAAAAAATTATAGCTTTGGTTTAATGACTTTGTACTAATAACTAGTGATAGAATTTTTCTGATAGTATTTATACTATCATGTTTCTGGCAAGAACAGCAGTTTTTCCCAAGAAATATTGGATGGCACAGGTAGAGAAGTAGAAAAAACTATCTGGAATGTGACTGTTCTCCTTCAGGGTTCATACACACTTACATATAATTCCTCCAGATGCATTTTCACATGCAGTATGTTTTCTTGATAAGTGCTTTTGACTTTCAGCTTTTTTATCCTACCCAATATATCTTTGCTTATATTTGTGTATATGGTTGCACACCCTATATTTAGTTTTCTGCTGTATAAAGTGGTATTCATAGTCATTAAGTGATGAAGCATCATATGCAAAGTTAAGTAGCAACTCTCTTAGAGGTTCTTTTTACTTTGAGAGCTTGACTTTTCCATTAATGATTCCATGCTTTCTGATAGATTTGGTGTTTACATTAGTGTTTGCAAACACTCCTTACTGTTGGCTCACTTTCATTTTATTTTCCATAAGGCATGGCTAGTTATTGCCATACCATCACTTGCCTTTTTTTTTCTTTCAATATTCATTAAAAGAAAAAATCCATTTTTTCCTTTTGCAACCCTTTTTTCTTAATTTCCAACAATTTTTTAGATGTTTTTTTCCTTTTCGAACCCCTTTTTGCCCATTTCTAAGTCGTTTGAAGAGTTTTTAATTTTACTTTTGTAAAGCATTTTTTGTCCATTTCTAAACCTTTTTAAAGCTATTTTTTCCTTTTCTAAGCTGTTTTGTCAAATTCCAGCCCTTTTGAAGCCATTTTTGTCAATTTCTAACATTTTTTAGCAGTTTTTTTTCCCTTTCTAACCCATTTTAGCCCATTTCTACGTCGTTTGAAGCCTTTTTTGATTGCCTTTTCGAAACCATTTTTGTCCATTTCTCAACGCTTTTTGGCTGTGTTCGGCTATTTCTAAGCAATTTTTGCCTTTTAAATTCCCCTTTTGCCCATTTGAAACTCCTTGAAAGCCATTTTTGGCCATTTCTATTGTATCTTTGGCAAGTCTCAAAGGGTTTTAAGGCAGTGTTTTCCTTTTCTTACTAGTTTATGCCCCATTGTTTTCGGTTTTCAGTCTTTCTTTGGCCATTTCTAACACATTTTTGCGATTTTCTAACCCGTTTTAATTCATTTTTCCCTTTTCTAACCAACCCATTTTTGTCAAATTCCAGCCCTTTGGAAGCCATTTTTGTTCTTTTCTAACCCATTTTTGTCAACTTCTAACAA
This sequence comes from Pezoporus flaviventris, assembly GCF_033815535.1. NCBI lineage: Eukaryota > Metazoa > Chordata > Aves > Psittaciformes > Psittacidae > Pezoporus > Pezoporus flaviventris. The sequence goes on along the minus strand of NW_026893378.1, from coordinate 60,137 downwards.
TTTTTAGCAGTTTTTTCCTCTTGTTCCCATTTTTTGCCCATTTCTATCAATTTTTCTAGCAGTTATTTTCTTTTTCAAACCCATTTTTGGCCATTTCTCACGATTTTTAGCAGTTTTTTGACGTTTATAACCCATTTTTCTATATTTCTAACCCTCTTAAGGCTTTTTTTCCTTTTCTAAGCTTTTTTTTTGTCAAATTCCAACCGTTTTTAAGCCATTTTTTTCCGTTTGTAACCCTTTTTTGTTTTTTTTCCAGCAATTTTTTAGACGTTTTTTCCTTTTCTAACTCATTTTTGCCCATTTCTAAGTCGTTTGAATGTTTTTTTAATTTTACTTTTGTAACCCATTTTTGTCCATTTCTAAAGCTTTTTAAAGCTATTTTTTTTCCTTTTCCAAGCTGTTTTTGTCAAAATCCAGCCTTTTTTTTAGCCATTTTTTCCTTTTGCAACCCTTTTTTCTTAATTTCCAACAATTTTTTAGATGTTTTTTTCCTTTTCGAACCCCTTTTTGCCCATTTCTAAGTCGTTTGAAGAGTTTTTTAATTTTACTTTTGTAAAGCATTTTTTGTCCATTTCTAAACCTTTTTAAAGCTATTTTTTCCTTTTCTAAGCTGTTTTTGTCAAATTCCAGCCCTTTTGAAGCCATTTTTGTCAATTTCTAACATTTTTTAGCAGTTTTTTTTCCCTTTCTAACCCATTTTAGCCCATTTCTACGTCGTTTGAAGCCTTTTTTGATTGCCTTTTCGAAACCATTTTTGTCCATTTCTCAACGCTTTTTGGCTGTGTTCGGCTATTTCTAAGCAATTTTTGCCTTTTAAATTCCCCTTTTGCCCATTTGAAACTCCTTGAAAGCCATTTTTGGCCATTTCTATTGTATCTTTGGCAAGTCTCAAAGGGTTTTAAGGCAGTGTTTTCCTTTTCTTACTAGTTTATGCCCCATTGTTTTCGGTTTTCAGTCTTTCTTTGGCCATTTCTAACACATTTTTGCGATTTTCTAACCCGTTTTAATTCATTTTTCCCTTTTCTAACCAACCCATTTTTGTCAAATTCCAGCCCTTTGGAAGCCATTTTGTTCTTTTCTAACCCATTTTTGTCAACTTCTAACAATTTTTTAGCAGTTTTTTCCTCTTGTTACCCATTTTTCCCGTTTCTATCAACTTTTTAGCAGTTTTTTTTTCTTTTTCAAACCCATTTTTGGCCATTTCTCACGATTTTTAGCAGTTTTTTGACGTTTATAACCCATTTTTCTATATTTCTAACCCTCTTAAGGCTTTTTTTTCCTTTTCTAAGCTTTTTTTTGTCAAATTCCAACCGTTTTTAAGCCATTTTTTTCCGTTTGTAACCCTTTTTTGTTTTTTTTCCAGCAATTTTTTAGACGTTTTTTTCCTTTTCTAACTCATTTTTGCCCATTTCTAAGTCGTTTGAATGTTTTTTTAATTTTACTTTTGTAACCCATTTTTGTCCATTTCTAAAGCTTTTTAAAGCTATTTTTTTCCTTTTCCAAGCTGTTTTTGTCAAAATCCAGCCTTTTTTTAGCCATTTTTCCTTTTGCAACCCTTTTTTCTTAATTTCCAACAATTTTTTAGATGTTTTTTTCCTTTTCGAACCCCTTTTTGCCCATTTCTAAGTCGTTTGAAGAGTTTTTTAATTTTACTTTTGTAAAGCATTTTTTGTCCATTTCTAAACCTTTTTAAAGCTATTTTTTCCTTTTCTAAGCTGTTTTTGTCAAATTCTAGCCCTTTTGAAGCCATTTTTGTCAATTTCTAACATTTCTTAGCAGTTTTTTTTTCCCTTTCTAACCCATTTTGGCCCATTTCTAAGTCGTTTGAAGCCTTTTTTGATTGCCTTTTCGAAACCATTTTTGTCCATTTCTCAACGCTTTTTGGCTGTGTTCGGCTATTTCTAAGCAATTTTTGCCTTTTAAATTCCCCTTTTGCCCATTTGAAACTCCTTGAAAGCCATTTTTGGCCATTTCTATTGTATCTTTGGCAAGTCTCAAAGGGTTTTAAGGCAGTGTTTTCCTTTTCTTACTAGTTTATGCCCCATTGTTTTCGGTTTTCAGTCTTTCTTTGGCCATTTCTAACACATTTTTGCGATTTTCTAACCCGTTTTAATTCATTTTTCACTTTTCTAACCAACCCATTTTTGTCAAATTCCAGCCCTTTGGAAGCCATTTTGTTCTTTTCTAACCCATTTTTTGTCAACTTCTAACAATTTTTAGCAATTTTTTCCTCTTGTTACCCATTTTTCCCGTTTCTATCAACTTTTTAGCAGTTTTTTTTTCTTTTTCAAACCCATTTTTGGCCATTTCTCTCTATTTTTAGCATTTTTTTTTGCCTTTTATAACCCATTTTTCTATATTTCTAACCCTTTTAAATCTTTTTTTTTCCTTTTCTAAGTTTTTTTTTGTCAAATTCCAACCGTTTTTAAGCCATTTTTTTCCGTTTGTAACCCTTTTTTGTTAATTTCCAACAATTTTTTAGACGTTTTTTCCTTTTCTAACTCATTTTTGCCCATTTCTAAGTCGTTTGAATGTTTTTTAATTTTACTTTTGTAACCCATTTTTGTCCATTTCTAAAGCTTTTTAAAGCTATTTTTTTCCTTTTCCAAGCTGTTTTTGTCAAAATCCAGCCTTTTTTTAGCCATTTTTTCCTTTTGCAACCCTTTTTTCTTAATTTCCAACAATTTTTTAGATTTTTTTTCCTTTTCGAACCCCTTTTTGCCCATTTCTAAGTCGTTTGAAGAGTTTTTTAATTTTTACTTTTGTAAAGCATTTTTTGTCCATTTCTAAACCTTTTTAAAGCTATTTTTTCCTTTTCTAAGCTGTTTTTGTCAAATTCCAGCCCTTTTGAAGCCATTTTTGTCAATTTCTAAACATTTTTTAGCAGTTTTTTTTCCCTTTCTAACCCATTTTAGCCCATTTCTACGTCGTTTGAAGCCTTTTTTGATTGCCTTTTCGAAACCATTTTTGTCCATTTCTCAACGCTTTTTGGCTGTGTTCGGCTATTTCTAAGCAATTTTTGCCTTTTAAATTCCCCTTTTGCCCATTTGAAACTCCTTGAAAGCCATTTTTGGCCATTTCTATTGTATCTTTGGCAAGTCTCAAAGGGTTTTAAGGCAGTGTTTTCCTTTTCTTACTAGTTTATGCCCCATTGTTTTCTGTTTTCAGTCTTTTTTTGGCCATTTCTAACACATTTTTGCGATTTTCTAACCCGTTTTAATTCATTTTTCCTTTTCTAACCAACCCATTTTTGTCAAATTCCAGCCCTTTGGAAGCCATTTTTGTTCTTTTCTAACCCATTTTTGTCAACTTCTAACAATTTTTAGCAGTTTTTTCCTCTTGTTACCCATTTTTTCCCGTTTCTATCAACTTTTTAGCAGTTTTTTTTTTCTTTTTCTAACCCAGTTTTGGCCATTTCTCTCTATTTTTAGCATTTTTTTTTGCCTTTTATAACCCATTTTTCTATATTTCTAACCCTTTTAAATCTTTTTTTTTCCTTTTCTAAGTTTTTTTTTGTCAAATTCCAACCGTTTTTAAGCCATTTTTTTCCGTTTGTAACCCTTTTTTGTTAATTTCCAACAATTTTTTAGACGTTTTTTCCTTTTCTAACTCATTTTTGCCCATTTCTAAGTCGTTTGAATGTTTTTTTAATTTTACTTTTGTAACCCATTTTTGTCCATTTCTAAAGCTTTTTAAAGCTATTTTTTTCCTTTTCCAAGCTGTTTTTGTCAAAATCCAGCCTTTTTTTAGCCATTTTTTCCTTTTGCAACCCTTTTTTTCTTAATTTCCAACAATTTTTTAGATGTTTTTTTCCTTTTCGAACCCCTTTTTGCCCATTTCTAAGTCGTTTGAAGAGTTTTTTAATTTTACTTTTGTAAAGCATTTTTTGTCCATTTCTAAACCTTTTTAAAGCTATTTTTTCCTTTTCTAAGCTGTTTTTGTCAAATTCCAGCCCTTTTGAAGCCATTTTTGTCATTTCTAACATTTTTTAGCAGTTTTTTTTCCCTTTCTAACCCATTTTAGCCCATTTCTACGTCGTTTGAAGCCTTTTTGATTGCCTTTTCGAAACCATTTTTGTCCATTTCTCAACGCTTTTTGGCTGTGTTCGGCTATTTCTAAGCAATTTTTGCCTTTTAAATTCCCCTTTTGCCCATTTGAAACTCCTTGAAAGCCATTTTTGGCCATTTCTATTGTATCTTTGGCAAGTCTCAAAGGGTTTTAAGGCAGTGTTTTCCTTTTCTTACTAGTTTATGCCCCATTGTTTTCGGTTTTCAGTCTTTCTTTGGCCATTTCTAACACATTTTTGCGATTTTCTAACCCGTTTTAATTCATTTTTCCCTTTTTCCTAACCAACCCATTTTTGTCAAATTCCAGCCCTTTGGAAGCCATTTTTGTTCTTTTCTAACCCATTTTTGTCAACTTCTAACAATTTTTAGCAGTTTTTTCCTCTTGTTCCCATTTTTTTGCCCATTTCTATCAATTTTTCTAGCAGTTATTTTCTTTTTCAAACCCATTTTTGGCCATTTCTCACGATTTTTAGCAGTTTTTTGACGTTTATAACCCATTTTTCTATATTTCTAACCCTCTTAAGGCTTTTTTCCTTTCTAAGCTTTTTTTTTGTCAAATTCCAACCGTTTTTAAGCCATTTTTTTCCGTTTGTAACCCTTTTTTGTTTTTTTTCCAGCAATTTTTTAGACGTTTTTTCCTTTTCTAACTCATTTTTGCCCATTTCTAAGTCGTTTGAATGTTTTTTTAATTTTACTTTTGTAACCCATTTTTGTCCATTTCTAAAGCTTTTTAAAGCTATTTTTTCCTTTTCCAAGCTGTTTTTGTCAAAATCCAGCCTTTTTTTAGCCATTTTTTCCTTTTGCAACCCTTTTTTCTTAATTTCCAACAATTTTTTAGATGTTTTTTTCCTTTTCGAACCCCTTTTTGCCCATTTCTAAGTCGTTTGAAGAGTTTTTTAATTTTACTTTTGTAAAGCATTTTTTGTCCATTTCTAAACCTTTTTAAAGCTATTTTTTCCTTTTCTAAGCTGTTTTTGTCAAATTCTAGCCCTTTTGAAGCCATTTTTGTCAATTTCTAACATTTCTTAGCAGTTTTTTTTTCCCTTTCTAACCCATTTTGGCCCATTTCTAAGTCGTTTGAAGCCTTTTTGATTGCCTTTTCGAAACCATTTTTGTCCATTTCTCAACGCTTTTCGGCTGTGTTCGGCTATTTCTAAGCAATTTTTGCCTTTTAAATTCCCCTTTTGCCCATTTGAAACTCCTTGAAAGCCATTTTTGGCCATTTCTATTGTATCTTTGGCAAGTCTCAAAGGGTTTTAAGGCAGTGTTTTCCTTTTCTTACTAGTTTATGCCCCATTGTTTTCGGTTTCAGTCTTTCTTTGGCCATTTCTAACACATTTTTGCGATTTTCTAACCCGTTTTAATTCATTTTTCCCTTTTCTAACCAACCCATTTTTGTCAAATTCCAGCCCTTTGGAAGCCATTTTTGTTCTTTTCTAACCCATTTTTGTCAACTTCTAACAATTTTAGCAGTTTTTTCCTCTTGTTACCCATTTTTCCCGTTTCTATCAACTTTTAGCAGTTTTTTTTTCTTTTTCAAACCCATTTTTGGCCATTTCTCACGATTTTTAGCAGTTTTTTGACGTTTATAACCCATTTTTCTATATTTCTAACCCTCTTAAGGCTTTTTTTTCCTTTTCTAAGCTTTTTTTTGTCAAATTCCAACCGTTTTTAAGCCATTTTTTTCCGTTTGTAACCCTTTTTTGTTTTTTTTCCAGCAATTTTTTAGACGTTTTTTCTTTTCTAACTCATTTTTGCCCATTTCTAAGTCGTTTGAATGTTTTTTTAATTTTACCTTTGTAACCCATTTTTGTCCATTTCTAATGCTTTTTAAAGCTATTTTTTTCCTTTTCCAAGCTGTTTTTGTCAAAATCCAGCCTTTTTTTAGCCATTTTTTCCTTTTGCAACCCTTTTTTCTTAATTTCCAACAATTTTTTAGATGTTTTTTTCCTTTTCGAACCCCTTTTTGCCCATTTCTAAGTCGTTTGAAGAGTTTTTTAATTTTACTTTTGTAAAGCATTTTTTGTCCATTTCTAAACCTTTTTAAAGCTATTTTTTCCTTTTCTAAGCTGTTTTTGTCAAATTCTAGCCCTTTTGAAGCCATTTTTGTCAATTTCTAACATTTCTTAGCAGTTTTTTTTTCCCTTTCTAACCATTTTGGCCCATTTCTAAGTCGTTTGAAGCCTTTTTTGATTGCCTTTTCGAAACCATTTTTGTCCATTTCTCAACGCTTTTTGGCTGTGTTCGGCTATTTCTAAGCAATTTTTGCCTTTTAAATTCCCCTTTTGCCCATTTGAAACTCCTTGAAAGCCATTTTTGGCCATTTCTATTGTATCTTTGGCAAGTCTCAAAGGGTTTTAAGGCAGTGTTTTCCTTTTCTTACTAGTTTATGCCCAATTGTTTTCGGTTTTCAGTCTTTCTTTGGCCATTTCTAACACATTTTTGCGATTTTCTAACCCGTTTTAATTCATTTTTCCCTTTTCTAACCAACCCATTTTTGTCAAATTCCAGCCCTTTGGAAGCCATTTTTGTTCTTTTCTAACCCATTTTTGTCAACTTCTAACAATTTTTAGCAGTTTTTTCCTCTTGTTACCCATTTTTCCCGTTTCTATCAATTTTTCTAGCAGTTATTTTCTTTTTCAAACCCATTTTTGGCCATTTCTCACGATTTTTAGCAGTTTTTTGACGTTTATAACCCATTTTTCTATATTTCTAACCCTCTTAAGGCTTTTTTTTCCTTTTCTAAGCTTTTTTTTGTCAAATTCCAACCGTTTTTAAGCCATTTTTTTCCGTTTGTAACCCTTTTTTGTTTTTTTTCCAGCAATTTTTTTGACGTTTTTTCCTTTTCTAACTCATTTTTGCCCATTTCTAAGTCGTTTGAATGTTTTTTTAATTTTACTTTCGTAACCCATTTTTGTCCATTTCTAAAGCTTTTTAAAGCTATTTTTTCCTTTTCCAAGCTGTTTTTGTCAAAATCCAGCCTTTTTTTAGCCATTTTTTCCTTTTGCAACCCTTTTTTCTTAATTTCCAACAATTTTTTAGATGTTTTTTTCCTTTTCGAACCCCTTTTTGCCCATTTCTAAGTCGTTTGAAGAGTTTTTTAATTTTACTTTTGTAAAGCATTTTTTGTCCATTTCTAAACCTTTTTAAAGCTATTTTTTCCTTTTCTAAGCTGTTTTTGTCAAATTCTAGCCCTTTTGAAGCCATTTTTGTCAATTTCTAAGATTTCTTAGCAGTTTTTTTTTCCCTTTCTAACCCATTTTGGCCCATTTCTAAGTCGTTTGAAGCCTTTTTTGATTGCCTTTTCGAAACCATTTTTGTCCATTTCTCAACGCTTTTTGGCTGTGTTCGGCTATTTCTAAGCAATTTTTGCCTTTTAAATTCCCCTTTTGCCCATTTGAAACTCCTTGAAAGCCATTTTTGGCCATTTCTATTGTATCTTTGGCAAGTCTCAAAGGGTTTTAAGGCAGTGTTTTCCTTTTCTTACTAGTTTATGCCCCATTGTTTTCGGTTTTCAGTCTTTCTTTGGCCATTTCTAACACATTTTTGCGATTTTCTAACCCGTTTTAATTCATTTTTCCCTTTTCTAACCAACCATTTTTGTCAAATTCCAGCCCTTTGGAAGCCATTTTTGTTCTTTTCTAACCCATTTTTGTCAACTTCTAACAATTTTTAGCAGTTTTTTCCTCTTGTTCCCATTTTTTGCCCATTTCTATCAATTTTTCTAGCAGTTATTTTCTTTTTCAAACCCATTTTTGGCCATTTCTCACGATTTTTAGCAGTTTTTTGACGTTTATAACCCATTTTTCTATATTTCTAACCCTCTTAAGGCTTTTTTTCCTTTTCTAAGCTTTTTTTTTGTCAAATTCCAACCGTTTTTAAGCCATTTTTTTCCGTTTGTAACCCTTTTTTGTTTTTTTTCCAGCAATTTTTAGACGTTTTTTCCTTTTCTAACTCATTTTTGCCCATTTCTAAGTCGTTTGAATGTTTTTTAATTTTACTTTTGTAACCCATTTTTGTCCATTTCTAAAGCTTTTTAAAGCTATTTTTTTCCTTTTCCAAGCTGTTTTTGTCAAAATCCAGCCTTTTTTTAGCCATTTTTTTCCTTTTGCAACCCTTTTTTCTTAATTTCCAACAATTTTTTAGATGTTTTTTTCCTTTTCGAACCCCTTTTTGCCCATTTCTAAGTCGTTTGAAGAGTTTTTTAATTTTACTTTTGTAAAGCATTTTTTGTCCATTTCTAAACCTTTTTAAAGCTATTTTTTCCTTTTCTAAGCTGTTTTTGTCAAATTCTAGCCCTTTTGAAGCCATTTTTGTCAATTTCTAACATTTCTTAGCAGTTTTTTTTTCCCTTTCTAACCCATTTTGGCCCATTTCTAAGTCGTTTGAAGCCTTTTTTGATTGCCTTTTCGAAACCATTTTTGTCCATTTCTCAACGCTTTTCGGCTGTGTTCGGCTATTTCTAAGCAATTTTTGCCTTTTAAATTCCCCTTTTGCCCATTTGAAACTCCTTGAAAGCCATTTTTGGCCATTTCTATTGTATCTTTGGCAAGTCTCAAAGGGTTTTAAGGCAGTGTTTTCCTTTTCTTACTAGTTTATGCCCCATTGTTTTCGGTTTTCAGTCTTTCTTTGGCCATTTCTAACACATTTTTTGCGATTTTCTAACCCGTTTTAATTCATTTTTCCCTTTTCTAACCAACCCATTTTTGTCAAATTCCAGCCCTTTGGAAGCCATTTTTGTTCTTTTCTAACCCATTTTTGTCAACTTCTAACAATTTTTAGCAGTTTTTTCCTCTTGTTACCCATTTTTCCCGTTTCTATCAACTTTTTAGCAGTTTTTTTTTCTTTTTCAAACCCATTTTTGGCCATTTCTCACGATTTTTAGCAGTTTTTTTGACGTTTATAACCCATTTTTCTATATTTCTAACCCTCTTAAGGCTTTTTTTCCTTTTCTAAGCTTTTTTTTGTCAAATTCCAACCGTTTTTAAGCCATTTTTTTCCGTTTGTAACCCTTTTTTGTTTTTTTTCCAGCAATTTTTTAGACGTTTTTTCCTTTTCTAACTCATTTTTGCCCATTTCTAAGTCGTTTGAATGTTTTTTAATTTTACCTTTGTAACCCATTTTTGTCCATTTCTAATGCTTTTTAAAGCTATTTTTTTCCTTTTCCAAGCTGTTTTTGTCAAAATCCAGCCTTTTTTTAGCCATTTTTTCCTTTTGCAACCCTTTTTTCTTAATTTCCAACAATTTTTTAGATGTTTTTTTCCTTTTCGAACCCCTTTTTGCCCATTTCTAAGTCGTTTGAAGAGTTTTTTAATTTTACTTTTGTAAAGCATTTTTTGTCCATTTCTAAACCTTTTTAAAGCTATTTTTTCCTTTTCTAAGCTGTTTTTGTCAAATTCTAGCCCTTTTGAAGCCATTTTTGTCAATTTCTAACATTTCTTAGCAGTTTTTTTTTCCCTTTCTAACCCATTTTGGCCCATTTCTAAGTCGTTTGAAGCCTTTTTTGATTGCCTTTTCGAAACCATTTTTGTCCATTTCTCAACGCTTTTTGGCTGTGTTCGGCTATTTCTAAGCAATTTTTGCCTTTTAAATTCCCCTTTTGCCCATTTGAAACTCCTTGAAAGCCATTTTTGGCCATTTCTATTGTATCTTTGGCAAGTCTCAAAGGGTTTTAAGGCAGTGTTTTCCTTTTCTTACTAGTTTATGCCCAATTGTTTTCGGTTTTCAGTCTTTCTTTGGCCATTTCTAACACATTTTTGCGATTTTCTAACCCGTTTTAATTCATTTTTCCCTTTTCTAACCAACCCATTTTTGTCAAATTCCAGCCCTTTGGAAGCCATTTTTGTTCTTTTCTAACCCATTTTTGTCAACTTCTAACAATTTTTAGCAGTTTTTTCCTCTTGTTACCCATTTTTCCCGTTTCTATCAATTTTTCTAGCAGTTATTTTCTTTTTCAAACCCATTTTTGGCCATTTCTCACGATTTTTAGCAGTTTTTTGACGTTTATAACCCATTTTTCTATATTTCTAACCCTCTTAAGGCTTTTTTTCCTTTTCTAAGCTTTTTTTTGTCAAATTCCAACCGTTTTTAAGCCATTTTTTTCCGTTTGTAACCCTTTTTTGTTTTTTTTTCAGCAATTTTTTTGACGTTTTTTCCTTTTCTAACTCATTTTTGCCCATTTCTAAGTCGTTTGAATGTTTTTTAATTTTACTTTCGTAACCCATTTTTTGTCCATTTCTAAAGCTTTTTAAAGCTATTTTTTTCCTTTTCCAAGCTGTTTTTGTCAAAATCCAGCCTTTTTTTAGCCATTTTTTCCTTTTGCAACCCTTTTTTCTTAATTTCCAACAATTTTTTAGATGTTTTTTTCCTTTTCGAACCCCTTTTTGCCCATTTCTAAGTCGTTTGAAGAGTTTTTTAATTTTACTTTTGTAAAGCATTTTTTGTCCATTTCTAAACCTTTTTAAAGCTATTTTTTCCTTTTCTAAGCTGTTTTTGTCAAATTCTAGCCCTTTTGAAGCCATTTTTGTCAATTTCTAAGATTTCTTAGCAGTTTTTTTTTCCCTTTCTAACCCATTTTGGCCCATTTCTAAGTCGTTTGAAGCCTTTTTTGATTGCCTTTTCGAAACCATTTTTGTCCATTTCTCAACGCTTTTTGGCTGTGTTCGGCTATTTCTAAGCAATTTTTGCCTTTTAAATTCCCCTTTTGCCCATTTGAAACTCCTTGAAAGCCATTTTTGGCCATTTCTATTGTATCTTTGGCAAGTCTCAAAGGGTTTTAAGGCAGTGTTTTCCTTTTCTTACTAGTTTATGCCCCATTGTTTTCGGTTTTCAGTCTTTCTTTGGCCATTTCTAACACATTTTTGCGATTTTCTAACCCGTTTTAATTCATTTTTCCCTTTTCTAACCAACCCATTTTTGTCAAATTCCAGCCCTTTGGAAGCCATTTTTGTTCTTTTCTAACCCATTTTTGTCAACTTCTAACAATTTTTAGCAGTTTTTTCCTCTTGTTCCCATTTTTTGCCCATTTCTATCAATTTTTCTAGCAGTTATTTTCTTTTTCAAACCCATTTTTGGCCATTTCTCACGATTTTTAGCAGTTTTTTGACGTTTATAACCCATTTTTCTATATTTCTAACCCTATTAAGGCTTTTTTTCCTTTTCTAAGCTTTTTTTTGTCAAATTCCAACCCTTTTTAAGCCATTTTTTTCCGTTTGTAACCCTTTTTTGTTTTTTTTCCAGCAATTTTTTAGACGTTTTTTCCTTTTCTAACTCATTTTTGCCCATTTCTAAGTCGTTTGAATGTTTTTTTAATTTTACTTTTGTAACCCATTTTTGTCTATTTCTAAAGCTTTTTAAAGCTATTTTTCTCCTTTCCCAAGCTGTTTTTGTCAAAATCCAGCCTTTTTTTAGCCATTTTTTCCTTTTGCAACCCTTTTTTCTTAATTTCCAACAATTTTTTAGATGTTTTTTTCCTTTTCGAACCCCTTTTTGCCCATTTCTAAGTCGTTTGAAGAGTTTTTTAATTTTACTTTTGTAAAGCATTTTTTGTCCATTTCTAAACCTTTTTAAAGCTATTTTTTCCTTTTCTAAGCTGTTTTTGTCAAATTCTAGCCCTTTTGAAGCCATTTTTGTCAATTTCTAACATTTCTTAGCAGTTTTTTTTTCCCTTTCTAACCCATTTTAGCCCATTTCTAAGTCGTTTGAAGCCTTTTTTGATTGCCTTTTCGAAACCATTTTTGTCCATTTCTCAACGCTTTTTGGCTGTGTTCGGCTATTTCTAAGCAATTTTTGCCTTTTAAATTCCCCTTTTGCCCATTTGAAACTCCTTGAAAGCCATTTTTGGCCATTTCTATTGTATCTTTGGCAAGTCTCAAAGGGTTTTAAGGCAGTGTTTTCCTTTTCTTACTAGTTTATGCCCCATTGTTTTCGGTTTTCAGTCTTTCTTTGGCCATTTCTAACACATTTTTGCGATTTTCTAACCCGTTTTAATTCATTTTTCCCTTTTCTAACCAACCCATTTTTGTCAAATTCCAGCCCTTTGGAAGCCATTTTTGTTCTTTTCTAACCCATTTTTGTCAACTTCTAACAATTTTTAGCAGTTTTTTCCTCTTGTTACCCATTTTTCCCGTTTCTATCAACTTTTTAGCAGTTTTTTTTTCTTTTTCTAACCCAGTTTTGGCCATTTCTCTCTATTTTTAGCATTTTTTTTGCCTTTTATAACCCATTTTTCTATATTTCTAACCCTTTTAAATCTTTTTTTTTCCTTTTCTAAGTTTTTTTTTGTCAAATTCCAACCGTTTTTAAGCCATTTTTTTCCGTTTGTAACCCTTTTTTGTTAATTTCCAACAATTTTTTAGACGTTTTTTCCTTTTCTAACTCATTTTTGCCCATTTCTAAGTCGTTTGAATGTTTTTTAATTTTACTTTTGTAACCCATTTTTGTCCATTTCTAAAGCTTTTTAAAGCTATTTTTTTCCTTTTCCAAGCTGTTTTTGTCAAAATCCAGCCTTTTTTTAGCCATTTTTTCCTTTTGCAACCCTTTTTTCTTAATTTCCAACAATTTTTTAGATGTTTTTTTCCTTTTCGAACCCCTTTTTGCCCATTTCTAAGTCGTTTGAAGAGTTTTTTAATTTTACTTTTGTAAAGCATTTTTTGTCCATTTCTAAACCTTTTTAAAGCTATTTTTTCCTTTTCTAAGCTGTTTTTGTCAAATTCCAGCCCTTTTGAAGCCATTTTTGTCAATTTCTAACATTTTTTAGCAGTTTTTTTTTCCCTTTCTAACCCATTTTAGCCCATTTCTACGTCGTTTGAAGCCTTTTTTGATTGCCTTTTCGAAACCATTTTTGTCCATTTCTCAACGCTTTTTGGCTGTGTTCGGCTATTTCTAAGCAATTTTTGCCTTTTAAATTCCCCTTTTGCCCATTTGAAACTCCTTGAAAGCCATTTTTGGCCATTTCTATTGTATCTTTGGCAAGTCTCAAAGGGTTTTAAGGCAGTGTTTTCCTTTTCTTACTAGTTTATGCCCCATTGTTTTCGGTTTTCAGTCTTTCTTTGGCCATTTCTAACACATTTTTGCGATTTTCTAACCCGTTTTAATTCATTTTTCCCTTTTCTAACCAACCCATTTTTGTCAAATTCCAGCCCTTTGGAAGCCATTTTTGTTCTTTTCTAACCCATTTTTGTCAACTTCTAACAATTTTTAGCAGTTTTTTCCTCTTGTTCCCATTTTTTGCCCATTTCTATCAATTTTTCTAGCAGTTATTTTCTTTTTCAAACCCATTTTTGGCCATTTCTCACGATTTTTAGCAGTTTTTTGACGTTTATAACCCATTTTTCTATATTTCTAACCCTCTTAAGGCTTTTTTTCCTTTTCTAAGCTTTTTTTTGTCAAATTCCAACCGTTTTTAAGCCATTTTTTTTCGTTTGTAACCCTTTTTTGTTTTTTTTCCAGCAATTTTTTAGACGTTTTTTCCTTTTCTAACTCATTTTTGCCCATTTCTAAGTCGTTTGAATGTTTTTTTAATTTTACCTTTGTAACCCATTTTTGTCCATTTCTAAAGCTTTTTAAAGCTATTTTTTTCCTTTTCCAAGCTGTTTTTGTCAAAATCCAGCCTTTTTTTAGCCATTTTTTCCTTTTGCAACCCTTTTTTCTTAATTTCCAACAATTTTTTAGATGTTTTTTTCCTTTTCGAACCCCTTTTTGCCCATTTCTAAGTCGTTTGAAGAGTTTTTTAATTTTACTTTTGTAAAGCATTTTTTGTCCATTTCTAAACCTTTTTAAAGCTATTTTTTCCTTTTCTAAGCTGTTTTTGTCAAATTCTAGCCCTTTTGAAGCCATTTTTGTCAATTTCTAACATTTCTTAGCAGTTTTTTTTTCCCTTTCTAACCCATTTTGGCCCATTTCTAAGTCGTTTGAAGCCTTTTTTGATTGCCTTTTCGAAACCATTTTTGTCCATTTCTCAACGCTTTTTGGCTGTGTTCGGCTATTTCTAAGCAATTTTTGCCTTTTAAATTCCCCTTTTGCCCATTTGAAACTCCTTGAAAGCCATTTTTGGCCATTTCTATTGTATCTTTGGCAAGTCTCAAAGGGTTTTAAGGCAGTGTTTTCCTTTTCTTACTAGTTTATGCCCCATTGTTTTCGGTTTTCAGTCTTTCTTTGGCCATTTCTAACACATTTTTGCGATTTTCTAACCCGTTTTAATTCATTTTTCCCTTTTCTAACCAACCCATTTTTGTCAAATTCCAGCCCTTTGGAAGCCATTTTTGTTCTTTTCTAACCCATTTTTGTCAACTTCTAACAATTTTTAGCAGTTTTTTCCTCTTGTTACCCATTTTTCCCGTTTCTATCAACTTTTTAGCAGTTTTTTTTTCTTTTTCTAACCCAGTTTTGGCCATTTCTCTCTATTTTTAGCATTTTTTTTTGCCTTTTATAACCCATTTTTCTATATTTCTAACCCTTTTAAATCTTTTTTTTTCCTTTTCTAAGTTTTTTTTTTTTGTCAAATTCCAACCGTTTTTAAGCCATTTTTTTCCGTTTGTAACCCTTTTTTGTTAATTTCCAACAATTTTTTAGACGTTTTTTCCTTTTCTAACTCATTTTTGCCCATTTCTAAGTCGTTTGAATGTTTTTTTAATTTTACTTTTGTAACCCATTTTTGTCCATTTCTAAAGCTTTTTAAAGCTATTTTTTTCCTTTTCCAAGCTGTTTTTGTCAAAATCCAGCCTTTTTTTAGCCATTTTTTCCTTTTGCAACCCTTTTTTCTTAATTTCCAACAATTTTTTAGATGTTTTTTTCCTTTTCGAACCCCTTTTTGCCCATTTCTAAGTCGTTTGAAGAGTTTTTTAATTTTACTTTTGTAAAGCATTTTTTGTCCATTTCTAAACCTTTTTAAAGCTATTTTTTCCTTTTCTAAGCTGTTTTTGTCAAATTCCAGCCCTTTTGAAGCCATTTTTGTCAATTTCTAAACATTTTTTAGCAGTTTTTTTTTCCCTTTCTAACCCATTTTAGCCCATTTCTACGTCGTTTGAAGCCTTTTTTGATTGCCTTTTCGAAACCATTTTTGTCCATTTCTCAACGCTTTTTGGCTGTGTTCGGCTATTTCTAAGCAATTTTTGCCTTTTAAATTCCCCTTTTGCCCATTTGAAACTCCTTGAAAGCCATTTTTGGCCATTTCTATTGTATCTTTGGCAAGTCTCAAAGGGTTTTAAGGCAGTGTTTTCCTTTTCTTACTAGTTTATGCCCCATTGTTTTCTGTTTTCAGTCTTTTTTTGGCCATTTCTAACACATTTTTGCGATTTTCTAACCCGTTTTAATTCATTTTTCCCTTTTCTAACCAACCCATTTTTGTCAACTTCTAACAATTTTTTAGCAGTTTTTTCCTCTTGTTACCCATTTTTCCCGTTTCTATCAACTTTTTAGCAGTTTTTTTTCTTTTTCTAACCCAGTTTTGGCCATTTCTCTCTATTTTTAGCATTTTTTTTTGCCTTTTATAACCCATTTTTCTATATTTCTAACCCTTTTAAATCTTTTTTTTTTCCTTTTCTAAGTTTTTTTTTGTCAAATTCCAACCGTTTTTAAGCCATTTTTTCCGTTTGTACCCTTTTTTGTTAATTTCCAACAATTTTTTAGACGTTTTTTTCCTTTTCTAACTCATTTTTGCCCATTTCTAAGTCGTTTGAATGTTTTTTTAATTTTACTTTTGTAACCCATTTTTGTCCATTTCTAAAGCTTTTTTTAAAGCTATATTTTTTCCTTTTCCAAGCTGTTTTTGTCAAAATCCAGCCTTTTTTTAGCCATTTTTTCCTTTTGCAACCCTTTTTCTTAATTTCCAACAATTTTTTTAGATGTTTTTTTCTTTTCGAACCCCTTTTTGCCCATTTCTAAGTCGTTTGAAGAGTTTTTTAATTTTACTTTTGTAAAGCATTTTTTGTCCATTTCTAAACCTTTTTAAAGCTATTTTTTCCTTTCTAAGCTGTTTTTGTCAAATTCCAGTCCTTTTGAAGGCCATTTTTGTCAATTTCTAACATTTTTTAGCAGTTTTTTTTTCCCTTTCTAACCCATTTTAGCCCATTTCTACGTCGTTTGAAGCCTTTTTTGATGCCTTTCGAAACCATTTTTGTCCATTTCTCAACGCTTTTTTGCTGTGTTCGGCTATTTCTAAGCAATTTTTGCCTTTTAAATTCCCCTTTTTGCCCATTTGAAACTCCTTGAAAGCCATTTTTGGCCATTTCTATTGTATCTTTGGCAAGTCTCAAAGGGTTTAAGGCAGCGTTTTGCCTTTCTTACTAGTTTATGCACCCCATTGTTTTCGGTTTTCAGTCTTTCTTTGGCCATTTCTAACACATTTTTGCGATTTTCTAACCCGTTTTAATTCATTTTTCCCTTTTCTAACCAACCCATTTTTGTCAAATTCCAGCCCTTTGGAAGCCATTTTTGTTCTTTTCTAACCCATTTTTGTCAACTTCTAACAATTTTTAGCAGTTTTTTCCTCTTGTTCCCATTTTTTGCCCATTTCTATCAATTTTTCTAGCAGTTATTTTCTTTTTCAAACCCATTTTTGGCCATTTCTCACGATTTTTAGCAGTTTTTTGACGTTTATAACCCATTTTTCTATATTTCTAACCCTATTAAGGCTTTTTTTCCTTTTCTAAGCTTTTTTTTGTCAAATTCCAACCGTTTTTAAGCCATTTTTTTCCGTTTGTAACCCTTTTTTGTTTTTTTTTCCAGCAATTTTTTAGACGTTTTTTCCTTTTCTAACTCATTTTTGCCCATTTCTAAGTCGTTTGAATGTTTTTTTAATTTTACTTTTGTAACCCATTTTTGTCCATTTCTAAAGCTTTTTAAAGCTATTTTTTTCCTTTTCCAAGCTGTTTTTGTCAAAATCCAGCCTTTTTTTAGCCATTTTTTCCTTTTGCAACCCTTTTTTCTTAATTTCCAACAATTTTTTAGATGTTTTTTTCCTTTTCGAACCCCTTTTTGCCCATTTCTAAGTCGTTTGAAGAGTTTTTTAATTTTACTTTTGTAAAGCATTTTTTGTCCATTTCTAAACCTTTTTAAAGCTATTTTTTCCTTTTCTAAGCTGTTTTTGTCAAATTCTAGCCCTTTTGAAGCCATTTTTGTCAATTTCTAACATTTCTTAGCAGTTTTTTTTTCCCTTTCTAACCCATTTTGGCCCATTTCTAAGTCGTTTGAAGCCTTTTTTGATTGCCTTTTCGAAACCATTTTTGTCCATTTCTCAACGCTTTTTGGCTGTGTTCGGCTATTTCTAAGCAATTTTTGCCTTTTAAATTCCCCTTTTGCCCATTTGAAACTCCTTGAAAGCCATTTTTGGCCATTTCTATTGTATCTTTGGCAAGTCTCAAAGGGTTTTAAGGCAGTGTTTTCCTTTTCTTACTAGTTTATGCCCCATTGTTTTCGGTTTTCAGTCTTTCTTTGGCCATTTCTAACACATTTTTGCGATTTTCTAACCCGTTTTAATTCATTTTTCCCTTTTCTAACCAACCCATTTTTGTCAAATTCCAGCCCTTTGGAAGCCATTTTTGTTCTTTTCTAACCCATTTTTGTCAACTTCTAACAATTTTTAGCAGTTTTTTCCTCTTGTTCCCCATTTTTCCCGTTTCTATCAACTTTTTAGCAGTTTTTTTTTCTTTTTCTAACCCAGTTTTGGCCATTTCTCTCTATTTTTAGCATTTTTTTTGCCTTTTATAACCCATTTTTCTATATTTCTAACCCTTTTAAATCTTTTTTTTTCCTTTTCTAAGTTTTTTTTTGTCAAATTCCAACCGTTTTTAAGCCATTTTTTTCCGTTTGTAACCCTTTTTTGTTAATTTCCAACAATTTTTTAGACGTTTTTTCCTTTTCTAACTCATTTTTGCCCATTTCTAAGTCGTTTGAATGTTTTTTTAATTTTACTTTTGTAACCCATTTTTGTCCATTTCTAAAGCTTTTTAAAGCTATTTTTTTCCTTTTCCAAGCTGTTTTTGTCAAAATCCAGCCTTTTTTTAGCCATTTTTTCCTTTTGCAACCCTTTTTTCTTAATTTCCAACAATTTTTTAGATGTTTTTTTCCTTTTCGAACCCCTTTTTGCCCATTTCTAAGTCGTTTGAAGAGTTTTTTAATTTTACTTTTGTAAAGCATTTTTTGTCCATTTCTAAACCTTTTTAAAGCTATTTTTTCCTTTTCTAAGCTGTTTTTGTCAAATTCTAGCCCTTTTGAAGCCATTTTTGTCAATTTCTAACATTTTCTTAGCAGTTTTTTTTTCCCTTTCTAACCCATTTTGGCCCATTTCTAAGTCGTTTGAAGCCTTTTTTGATTGCCTTTTCGAAACCATTTTTGTCCATTTCTCAACGCTTTTTGGCTGTGTTCGGCTATTTCTAAGCAATTTTTGCCTTTTAAATTCCCCTTTTGCCCATTTGAAACTCCTTGAAAGCCATTTTTGGCCATTTCTATTGTATCTTTGGCAAGTCTCAAAGGGTTTTAAGGCAGTGTTTTCCTTTTCTTACTAGTTTATGCCCCATTGTTTTCTGTTTTCAGTCTTTTTTTGGCCATTTCTAACACATTTTTGCGATTTTCTAACCCGTTTTAATTCATTTTTCCCTTTTCTAACCAACCCATTTTTGTCAACTTCTAACAATTTTTAGCAGTTTTTTCCTCTTGTTACCCATTTTTCCCGTTTCTATCAACTTTTTAGCAGTTTTTTTTTCTTTTTCTAACCCAGTTTTGGCCATTTCTCTCTATTTTTAGCATTTTTTTTTGCCTTTTATAACCCATTTTTCTATATTTCTAACCCTTTTAAATCTTTTTTTTTCCTTTTCTAAGTTTTTTTTTGTCAAATTCCAACCGTTTTTAAGCCATTTTTTTCCGTTTGTAACCCTTTTTTGTTAATTTCCAACAATTTTTTAGACGTTTTTTCCTTTTCTAACTCATTTTTGCCCATTTCTAAGTCGTTTGAATGTTTTTTTAATTTTACTTTTGTAACCCATTTTTGTCCATTTCTAAAGCTTTTTAAAGCTATTTTTTTCCTTTTCCAAGCTGTTTTTGTCAAAATCCAGCCTTTTTTTAGCCATTTTTTCCTTTTGCAACCCTTTTTTCTTAATTTCCAACAATTTTTTAGATGTTTTTTTCCTTTTCGAACCCCTTTTTGCCCATTTCTAAGTCGTTTGAAGAGTTTTTTAATTTTACTTTTGTAAAGCATTTTTTGTCCATTTCTAAACCTTTTTAAAGCTATTTTTTCCTTTTCTAAGCTGTTTTTGTCAAATTCCAGTCCTTTTGAAGCCATTTTTGTCAATTTCTAACATTTTTTAGCAGTTTTTTTTTCCCTTTCTAACCCATTTTAGCCCATTTCTACGTCGTTTGAAGCCTTTTTTGATTGCCTTTTCGAAACCATTTTTGTCCATTTCTCAACGCTTTTTTGCTGTGTTCGGCTATTTCTAAGCAATTTTTGCCTTTTAAATTCCCCTTTTGCCCATTTGAAACTCCTTGAAAGCCATTTTTGGCCATTTCTATTGTATCTTTGGCAAGTCTCAAAGGGTTTTAAGGCAGCGTTTTCCTTTTCTTACTAGTTTATGCCCCATTGTTTTCGGTTTTCAGTCTTTCTTTGGCCATTTCTAACACATTTTTGCGATTTTCTAACCCGTTTTAATTCATTTTTCCCTTTTCTAACCAACCCATTTTTGTCAAATTCCAGCCCTTTGGAAGCCATTTTTGTTCTTTTCTAACCCATTTTTGTCAACTTCTAACAATTTTTAGCAGTTTTTTCCTCTTGTTCCCATTTTTTGCCCATTTCTATCAATTTTTCTAGCAGTTATTTTCTTTTTCAAACCCATTTTTGGCCATTTCTCACGATTTTTAGCAGTTTTTTGACGTTTATAACCCATTTTTCTATATTTCTAACCCTCTTAAGGCTTTTTTTCCTTTTCTAAGCTTTTTTTTGTCAAATTCCAACCGTTTTTAAGCCATTTTTTTCCGTTGTAACCCTTTTTTGTTTTTTTTCCAGCAATTTTTTAGACGTTTTTTCCTTTTCTAACTCATTTTTGCCCATTTCTAAGTCGTTTGAATGTTTTTTTAATTTTACTTTTGTAACCCATTTTTGTCCATTTCTAAAGCTTTTTAAAGCTATTTTTTTCCTTTTCCAAGCTGTTTTTGTCAAAATCCAGCCTTTTTTTAGCCATTTTTTTCCTTTTGCAACCCTTTTTTCTTAATTTCCAACAATTTTTTAGATGTTTTTTTCCTTTTCGAACCCCTTTTTGCCCATTTCTAAGTCGTTTGAAGAGTTTTTTAATTTTACTTTTGTAAAGCATTTTTTGTCCATTTCTAAACCTTTTTAAAGCTATTTTTTCCTTTTCTAAGCTGTTTTTGTCAAATTCTAGCCCTTTTGAAGCCATTTTTGTCAATTTCTAACATTTCTTAGCAGTTTTTTTTTCCCTTTCTAACCCATTTTGGCCCATTTCTAAGTCGTTTGAACCCTTTTTTGATTGCCTTTTCGAAACCATTTTTGTCCATTTCTCAACGCTTTTTGGCTGTGTTCGGCTATTTCTAAGCAATTTTTGCCTTTTAAATTCCCCTTTTGCCCATTTGAAACTCCTTGAAAGCCATTTTTGGCCATTTCTATTGTATCTTTGGCAAGTCTCAAAGGGTTTTAAGGCAGTGTTTTCCTTTTCTTACTAGTTTATGCCCCATTGTTTTCGGTTTTCAGTCTTTCTTTGGCCATTTCTACACATTTTTGCGATTTTCTAACCCGTTTTAATTCATTTTTCCCTTTTCTAACCAACCCATTTTTGTCAAATTCCAGCCCTTTGGAAGCCATTTTTGTTCTTTTCTAACCCATTTTTGTCAACTTCTAACAATTTTTAGCAGTTTTTTCCTCTTGTTCCCCATTTTTCCCGTTTCTATCAACTTTTTAGCAGTTTTTTTTTCTTTTTCTAACCCAGTTTTGGCCATTTCTCTCTATTTTTAGCATTTTTTTTGCCTTTTATAACCCATTTTTCTATATTTCTAACCCTTTTAAATCTTTTTTTTTCCTTTTCTAAGTTTTTTTTTGTCAAATTCCAACCGTTTTTAAGCCATTTTTTTCCGTTTGTAACCCTTTTTTGTTAATTTCCAACAATTTTTTAGACGTTTTTTCCTTTTCTAACTCATTTTTGCCCATTTCTAAGTCGTTTGAATGTTTTTTTAATTTTACTTTTGTAACCCATTTTTGTCCATTTCTAAAGCTTTTTAAAGCTATTTTTTTCCTTTTCCAAGCTGTTTTTGTCAAAATCCAGCCTTTTTTTAGCCATTTTTTCCTTTTGCAACCCTTTTTTCTTAATTTCCAACAATTTTTTAGATGTTTTTTTCCTTTTCGAACCCCTTTTTGCCCATTTCTAAGTCGTTTGAAGAGTTTTTTAATTTTACTTTTGTAAAGCATTTTTTGTCCATTTCTAAACCTTTTTAAAGCTATTTTTTCCTTTTCTAAGCTGTTTTTGTCAAATTCTAGCCCTTTTGAAGCCATTTTTGTCAATTTCTAACATTTCTTAGCAGTTTTTTTTTCCCTTTCTAACCCATTTTGGCCCATTTCTAAGTCGTTTGAAGCCTTTTTTGATTGCCTTTTCGAAACCATTTTTGTCCATTTCTCAACGCTTTTTGGCTGTGTTCGGCTATTTCTAAGCAATTTTTGCCTTTTAAATTCCCCTTTTGCCCATTTGAAACTCCTTGAAAGCCATTTTTGGCCATTTCTATTGTATCTTTGGCAAGTCTCAAAGGGTTTTAAGGCAGTGTTTTCCTTTTCTTACTAGTTTATGCCCCATTGTTTTCGGTTTTCAGTCTTTCTTTGGCCATTTCTAACACATTTTTGCGATTTTCTAACCCGTTTTAATTCATTTTTCCCTTTTCTAACCAACCCATTTTTGTCAAATTCCAGCCCTTTGGAAGCCATTTTTGTTCTTTTCTAACCCATTTTTGTCAACTTCTAACAATTTTTAGCAGTTTTTTCCTCTTGTTCCCATTTTTTGCCCATTTCTATCAATTTTTCTAGCAGTTATTTTCTTTTTCAAACCCATTTTTGGCCATTTCTCACGATTTTTAGCAGTTTTTTGACGTTTATAACCCATTTTTCTATATTTCTAACCCTCTTAAGGCTTTTTTTCCTTTTCTAAGCTTTTTTTTGTCAAATTCCAACCGTTTTTAAGCCATTTTTTTCCGTTTGTAACCCTTTTTTGTTTTTTTTCCAGCAATTTTTTAGACGTTTTTTCCTTTTCTAACTCATTTTTGCCCATTTCTAAGTCGTTTGAATGTTTTTTTAATTTTACTTTCGTAACCCATTTTTGTCCATTTCTAAAGCTTTTTAAAGCTATTTTTTTCCTTTTCCAAGCTGTTTTTGTCAAAATCCAGCCTTTTTTTAGCCATTTTTTCCTTTTGCAACCCTTTTTTCTTAATTTCCAACAATTTTTTAGATGTTTTTTTCCTTTTCGAACCCCTTTTTGCCCATTTCTAAGTCGTTTGAAGAGTTTTTTAATTTTACTTTTGTAAAGCATTTTTTGTCCATTTCTAAACCTTTTTAAAGCTATTTTTTCCTTTTCTAAGCTGTTTTTGTCAAATTCTAGCCCTTTTGAAGCCATTTTTGTCAATTTCTAACATTTCTTAGCAGTTTTTTTTTCCCTTTCTAACCCATTTTGGCCCATTTCTAAGTCGTTTGAAGCCTTTTTTGATTGCCTTTTCGAAACCATTTTTGTCCATTTCTCAACGCTTTTTGGCTGTGTTCGGCTATTTCTAAGCAATTTTTGCCTTTTAAATTCCCCTTTTGCCCATTTGAAACTCCTTGAAAGCCATTTTTGGCCATTTCTATTGTATCTTTGGCAAGTCTCAAAGGGTTTTAAGGCAGTGTTTTCCTTTTCTTACTAGTTTATGCCCCATTGTTTTCGGTTTTCAGTCTTTCTTTGGCCATTTCTAACACATTTTTGCGATTTTCTAACCCGTTTTAATTCATTTTTCCCTTTTCTAACCAACCCATTTTTGTCAAATTCCAGCCCTTTGGAAGCCATTTTTGTTCTTTTCTAACCCATTTTTGTCAACTTCTAACAATTTTTAGCAGTTTTTTCCTCTTGTTCCCATTTTTTGCCCATTTCTATCAATTTTTCTAGCAGTTATTTTCTTTTTCAAACCCATTTTTGGCCATTTCTCACGATTTTTAGCAGTTTTTTGACGTTTATAACCCATTTTTCTATATTTCTAACCCTCTTAAGGCTTTTTTTCCTTTTCTAAGCTTTTTTTTGTCAAATTCCAACCGTTTTTAAGCCATTTTTTTTCGTTTGTAACCCTTTTTTGTTTTTTTTCCAGCAATTTTTTAGACGTTTTTTCCTTTTCTAACTCATTTTTGCCCATTTCTAAGTCGTTTGAATGTTTTTTTAATTTTACCTTTGTAACCCATTTTTGTCCATTTCTAAAGCTTTTTAAAGCTATTTTTTTCCTTTTCCAAGCTGTTTTTGTCAAAATCCAGCCTTTTTTTAGCCATTTTTTCCTTTTGCAACCCTTTTTTCTTAATTTCCAACAATTTTTTAGATGTTTTTTTCCTTTTCGAACCCCTTTTTGCCCATTTCTAAGTCGTTTGAAGAGTTTTTTAATTTTACTTTTGTAAAGCATTTTTTGTCCATTTCTAAACCTTTTTAAAGCTATTTTTTCCTTTTCTAAGCTGTTTTTGTCAAATTCTAGCCCTTTTGAAGCCATTTTTGTCAATTTCTAACATTTCTTAGCAGTTTTTTTTTCCCTTTCTAACCCATTTTGGCCCATTTCTAAGTCGTTTGAAGCCTTTTTTGATTGCCTTTTCGAAACCATTTTTGTCCATTTCTCAACGCTTTTTGGCTGTGTTCGGCTATTTCTAAGCAATTTTTGCCTTTTAAATTCCCCTTTTGCCCATTTGAAACTCCTTGAAAGCCATTTTTGGCCATTTCTATTGTATCTTTGGCAAGTCTCAAAGGGTTTTAAGGCAGTGTTTTCCTTTTCTTACTAGTTTATGCCCCATTGTTTTCGGTTTTCAGTCTTTCTTTGGCCATTTCTAACACATTTTTGCGATTTTCTAACCCGTTTTAATTCATTTTTCCCTTTTCTAACCAACCCATTTTTGTCAAATTCCAGCCCTTTGGAAGCCATTTTTGTTCTTTTCTAACCCATTTTTGTCAACTTCTAACAATTTTTAGCAGTTTTTTCCTCTTGTTCCCCATTTTTCCCGTTTCTATCAACTTTTTAGCAGTTTTTTTTTCTTTTTCTAACCCAGTTTTGGCCATTTCTCTCTATTTTTAGCATTTTTTTTGCCTTTTATAACCCATTTTTCTATATTTCTAACCCTTTTAAATCTTTTTTTTTCCTTTTCTAAGTTTTTTTTTTTGTCAAATTCCAACCGTTTTTAAGCCATTTTTTTCCGTTTGTAACCCTTTTTTGTTAATTTCCAACAATTTTTTAGACGTTTTTTCCTTTTCTAACTCATTTTTGCCCATTTCTAAGTCGTTTGAATGTTTTTTTAATTTTACTTTTGTAACCCATTTTTGTCCATTTCTAAAGCTTTTTAAAGCTATTTTTTTCCTTTTCCAAGCTGTTTTTGTCAAAATCCAGCCTTTTTTTAGCCATTTTTTCCTTTTGCAACCCTTTTTTCTTAATTTCCAACAATTTTTTAGATGTTTTTTTCCTTTTCGAACCCCTTTTTGC
The DNA here is from genome assembly GCF_033815535.1 of Pezoporus flaviventris. Classification (NCBI taxonomy): domain Eukaryota; kingdom Metazoa; phylum Chordata; class Aves; order Psittaciformes; family Psittacidae; genus Pezoporus; species Pezoporus flaviventris. The sequence goes on along the minus strand of NW_026893378.1, from coordinate 35,397 downwards.
CCATTTCTAAGTCGTTTGAAGAGTTTTTTAATTTTACTTTTGTAAAGCATTTTTTGTCCATTTCTAAACCTTTTTAAAGCTATTTTTTCCTTTTCTAAGCTGTTTTTGTCAAATTCCAGCCCTTTTGAAGCCATTTTTGTCAATTTCTAAACATTTTTTAGCAGTTTTTTTTCCCTTTCTAACCCATTTTAGCCCATTTCTACGTCGTTTGAAGCCTTTTTTGATTGCCTTTTCGAAACCATTTTTGTCCATTTCTCAACGCTTTTTGGCTGTGTTCGGCTATTTCTAAGCAATTTTTGCCTTTTAAATTCCCCTTTTGCCCATTTGAAACTCCTTGAAAGCCATTTTTGGCCATTTCTATTGTATCTTTGGCAAGTCTCAAAGGGTTTTAAGGCAGTGTTTTCCTTTTCTTACTAGTTTATGCCCCATTGTTTTCTGTTTTCAGTCTTTCTTTGGCCATTTCTAACACATTTTTGCGATTTTCTAACCCGTTTTAATTCATTTTTCCCTTTTCTAACCAACCCATTTTTGTCAAATTCCAGCCCTTTGGAAGCCATTTTTGTTCTTTTCTAACCCATTTTTGTCAACTTCTAACAATTTTTAGCAGTTTTTTCCTCTTGTTACCCATTTTTCCCGTTTCTATCAACTTTTTAGCAGTTTTTTTTTCTTTTTCTAACCCAGTTTTGGCCATTTCTCTCTATTTTTAGCATTTTTTTTTGCCTTTTATAACCCATTTTTCTATATTTCTAACCCTTTTAAATCTTTTTTTTTCCTTTTCTAAGTTTTTTTTTGTCAAATTCCAACCGTTTTTAAGCCATTTTTTTCCGTTTGTAACCCTTTTTTGTTAATTTCCAACAATTTTTTAGACGTTTTTTCCTTTTCTAACTCATTTTTGCCCATTTCTAAGTCGTTTGAATGTTTTTTTAATTTTACTTTTGTAACCCATTTTTGTCCATTTCTAAAGCTTTTTAAAGCTATTTTTTTCCTTTTCCAAGCTGTTTTTGTCAAAATCCAGCCTTTTTTTAGCCATTTTTTCCTTTTGCAACCCTTTTTTCTTAATTTCCAACAATTTTTTAGATGTTTTTTTCCTTTTCGAACCCCTTTTTGCCCATTTCTAAGTCGTTTGAAGAGTTTTTTAATTTTACTTTTGTAAAGCATTTTTTGTCCATTTCTAAACCTTTTTAAAGCTATTTTTTCCTTTTCTAAGCTGTTTTTGTCAAATTCCAGTCCTTTTGAAGCCATTTTTGTCAATTTCTAACATTTTTTAGCAGTTTTTTTTTTCCCTTTCTAACCCATTTTAGCCCATTTCTACGTCGTTTGAAGCCTTTTTTGATTGCCTTTTCGAAACCATTTTTGTCCATTTCTCAACGCTTTTTGGCTGTGTTCGGCTATTTCTAAGCAATTTTTGCCTTTTAAATTCCCCTTTTGCCCATTTGAAACTCCTTGAAAGCCATTTTTGGCCATTTCTATTGTATCTTTGGCAAGTCTCAAAGGGTTTTAAGGCAGTGTTTTCCTTTTCTTACTAGTTTATGCCCCATTGTTTTCGGTTTTCAGTCTTTCTTTGGCCATTTCTAACACATTTTTGCGATTTTCTAACCCGTTTTAATTCATTTTTCCCTTTTCTAACCAACCCATTTTTGTCAAATTCCAGCCCTTTGGAAGCCATTTTTGTTCTTTTCTAACCCATTTTTGTCAACTTCTAACAATTTTTAGCAGTTTTTTCCTCTTGTTCCCATTTTTTGCCCATTTCTATCAATTTTTCTAGCAGTTATTTTCTTTTTCAAACCCATTTTTGGCCATTTCTCACGATTTTTAGCAGTTTTTTGACGTTTATAACCCATTTTTCTATATTTCTAACCCTCTTAAGGCTTTTTTTCCTTTTCTAAGCTTTTTTTTGTCAAATTCCAACCGTTTTTAAGCCATTTTTTTCCGTTTGTAACCCTTTTTTGTTTTTTTTCCAGCAATTTTTTAGACGTTTTTTCCTTTTCTAACTCATTTTTGCCCATTTCTAAGTCGTTTGAATGTTTTTTTAATTTTACTTTTGTAACCCATTTTTGTCCATTTCTAAAGCTTTTTAAAGCTATTTTTTTTCCTTTTCCAAGCTGTTTTTGTCAAAATCCAGCCTTTTTTTAGCCATTTTTTCCTTTTGCAACCCTTTTTTCTTAATTTCCAACAATTTTTTAGATGTTTTTTTCCTTTTCGAACCCCTTTTTGCCCATTTCTAAGTCGTTTGAAGAGTTTTTTAATTTTACTTTTGTAAAGCATTTTTTGTCCATTTCTAAACCTTTTTAAAGCTATTTTTTCCTTTTCTAAGCTGTTTTTGTCAAATTCTAGCCCTTTTGAAGCCATTTTTGTCAATTTCTAACATTTCTTAGCAGTTTTTTTTTCCCTTTCTAACCCATTTTGGCCCATTTCTAAGTCGTTTGAAGCCTTTTTTGATTGCCTTTTCGAAACCATTTTTGTCCATTTCTCAACGCTTTTTGGCTGTGTTCGGCTATTTCTAAGCAATTTTTGCCTTTTAAATTCCCCTTTTGCCCATTTGAAACTCCTTGAAAGCCATTTTTGGCCATTTCTATTGTATCTTTGGCAAGTCTCAAAGGGTTTTAAGGCAGTGTTTTCCTTTTCTTACTAGTTTATGCCCCATTGTTTTCGGTTTTCAGTCTTTCTTTGGCCATTTCTAACACATTTTTGCGATTTTCTAACCCGTTTTAATTCATTTTTCCCTTTTCTAACCAACCCATTTTTGTCAAATTCCAGCCCTTTGGAAGCCATTTTTGTTCTTTTCTAACCCATTTTTGTCAACTTCTAACAATTTTTAGCAGTTTTTTCCTCTTGTTCCCCATTTTTCCCGTTTCTATCAACTTTTTAGCAGTTTTTTTTTCTTTTTCTAACCCAGTTTTGGCCATTTCTCTCTATTTTTAGCATTTTTTTTGCCTTTTATAACCCATTTTTCTATATTTCTAACCCTTTTAAATCTTTTTTTTTCCTTTTCTAAGTTTTTTTTTGTCAAATTCCAACCGTTTTTAAGCCATTTTTTTCCGTTTGTAACCCTTTTTTGTTAATTTCCAACAATTTTTTAGACGTTTTTTCCTTTTCTAACTCATTTTTGCCCATTTCTAAGTCGTTTGAATGTTTTTTTAATTTTACTTTTGTAACCCATTTTTGTCCATTTCTAAAGCTTTTTAAAGCTATTTTTTTCCTTTTCCAAGCTGTTTTTGTCAAAATCCAGCCTTTTTTTAGCCATTTTTTCCTTTTGCAACCCTTTTTTCTTAATTTCCAACAATTTTTTAGATGTTTTTTTCCTTTTCGAACCCCTTTTTGCCCATTTCTAAGTCGTTTGAAGAGTTTTTTAATTTTACTTTTGTAAAGCATTTTTTGTCCATTTCTAAACCTTTTTAAAGCTATTTTTTCCTTTTCTAAGCTGTTTTTGTCAAATTCCAGCCCTTTTGAAGCCATTTTTGTCAATTTCTAACATTTTTTAGCAGTTTTTTTTTCCCTTTCTAACCCATTTTAGCCCATTTCTAAGTCGTTTGAAGCCTTTTTTGATTGCCTTTTCGAAACCATTTTTGTCCATTTCTCAACGCTTTTTGGCTGTGTTCGGCTATTTCTAAGCAATTTTTGCCTTTTAAATTCCCCTTTTGCCCATTTGAAACTCCTTGAAAGCCATTTTTGGCCATTTCTATTGTATCTTTGGCAAGTCTCAAAGGGTTTTAAGGCAGTGTTTTCCTTTTCTTACTAGTTTATGCCCCATTGTTTTCGGTTTTCAGTCTTTCTTTGGCCATTTCTAACACATTTTTGCGATTTTCTAACCCGTTTTAATTCATTTTTCCCTTTTCTAACCAACCCATTTTTGTCAAATTCCAGCCCTTTGGAAGCCATTTTTGTTCTTTTCTAACCCATTTTTGTCAACTTCTAACAATTTTTAGCAGTTTTTTCCTCTTGTTCCCATTTTTTGCCCATTTCTATCAATTTTTCTAGCAGTTATTTTCTTTTTCAAACCCATTTTTGGCCATTTCTCACGATTTTTAGCAGTTTTTTGACGTTTATAACCCATTTTTCTATATTTCTAACCCTCTTAAGGCTTTTTTTCCTTTTCTAAGCTTTTTTTTGTCAAATTCCAACCGTTTTTAAGCCATTTTTTTCCGTTTGTAACCCTTTTTTGTTTTTTTTCCAGCAATTTTTTAGACGTTTTTTCCTTTTCTAACTCATTTTTGCCCATTTCTAAGTCGTTTGAATGTTTTTTTAATTTTACTTTTGTAACCCAGTTTTGTCAATTTCTAAAGCTTTTTAAAGCTATTTTTCTCCTTTCCCAAGATGTTTTTGTCAAAATCCAGCCTTTTTTTAGACATTTTTTACTTTTGCAACCCTTTTTTTCTTAATTTCCAACAATTTTTTAGATGTTTTTTTCCTTTTCGAACCCCTTTTTGCCCATTTCTAAGTCGTTTGAAGAGTTTTTTAAAAAAAAGAGTTTTTTTAAAAAAAAAGCTTACAAGGGGTTGAAACGTGGCAAAAATAGGATAGAAACTGCCAAAAATTGATTAAAAGTGGTAAGACCGTGACAAAAATGGGTTAGAAAAGGGGAAAAATAACTTAAAAATGGTTAGAAATTGAGAAATTTGGGTTAGGAAAAGAAACCAAAAAATGCTTAAAACGACTTAGAAAATGGAAATTAAAAAAGGGTTAGAAATGACCAAAAGTGGCTCGAAACATATTAGAAAGTAACAAGAATGCATAGCAAACGGGGGAAAACCGGTTTAAATTTGATAGAAATGGGGATAAATGGGTTAGCAATGAGCGAAAATCTCTGAAACCCAGAAAGAATTGGGCAAAAATTAGCAAGAAAAGAAAAAAAAAGCTTAAAATGGGTTGAAACGTGGCAAAAATGTGACAGAAATGGCCAGAAATGGATTAAAAGGGGTTAGAACTTGACAAAAGTGGGTTAGGAAAGGGGAAAAATAACTTAAAAATGGTTAGAAATTGAGAAATATGGGTAAGGAAAAGAAACCAAAAAATGCTTAAAACGACTTAGAAAATGGAAATAAAAAAAGGGTTAGTAATTGCCAAAAGTGGCTTAAACATTTAAGAGCGTAATAAGAATGCATCGCGAACGGGGGGGAAACTGTTTTAAATTTGACAGAAATGGGGAAAAATGGGTAAGAAATGAGCGAAAAACTCTGAAACCAGGAAAGAATTGGGCAAAAAATAGCAAGGAGAATTAAAAAAAAGCTTAAAAGGGGTTGAAACGTTGCAAAAATGGGATAGAAATGGCCAGAAATGGATTAAAAGGGGTAAGAACTTGACAAAAATGGGTTAGGAAAAGGGAAAAATAACTTAAAAATGGTTAGAAATTGAGAAATATGGGTTAGGAAAAGAAACCAAAAAATGCTTAAAACGACTTAGAAAATGGTAATAAATAAAGGGTTAGTAATGGCCAAAAGTGGCTTTAAACGTTTAAGAAAGTAACAAGAATGCATAGCAAACGGGGGGAAAAAACGGTTTAAATTTGATAGAAATGGGGAAAAATGGGTTAGAAATGAGCAAAAACCTCTGAAACCAGGAAAGAATTGGGAAAAAATTAGCAAGAAAAGGAAAAAACCGCCTTAAAGGGAGTTGCAACGTTACAAAAATGCGATAGAAATGGCCAAAAATGGTTTAAAAGGGGTTAGAACTTGACAAAAATGGGTTAGGAAAGGGGAAAAATAACTTAAAAATGGTTAGAAATTGAGAAATATGGGTTAGGAAAAGAAACCAAAAAAAAGCTTAAAACGATATAGAAAATGGAAATAAAAAAAGGTTAGTAATGGCCAAAAGTGGCTTAAACGTTTAAGAAAGTAACAAGAATGCATAGCAAATGGGAAAAAAATAGGCTTAAATTTGTTAGAAATGAGGAAAAATGGGTTAAAAAGGGAGGAAAAACACTGAAACCAGAAAAGAATTGGGCAAAAACAGTAAGAAAAGGAAAAAACCGCCTTGAAACGTGACAAAAATACAATAGAAATGGCCAGAAATGGATTAAAAGGGGTTATAACTTGACAAAAGGGGGTAGAAATGGGGAAAAATAACTTCAAAATGGTTAGAAATTGAGAAAGATGGGTTAGGAAAAGAAACCAAAAAATGCTTAAAACGATATAGAAAATGGTAATAAAAAAAGGGTTAGTAATGGCCAAAAGTGGCTTAAAACGTTTAAGAAAGTAACAAGAATGCATAGCAAACAGGGGAAAGTATAGGCTTAAATTTGTTAGAAATAGGGAAAATTTTGTTAAAAAGGGAGGAAAAACTCTGAAACCAGGAAAGAATTGGGCAAAAATTAGCAAGAAAAGGAAAAAAAACGCCTTAAAACGGGTTGAAACGTGGCAAAAATCTGATAGAAATTGCCAGAAATGGCTTAAAAGGGGTTGGAACATTACAAAAATGGGTCAGGAAAGGGGAAAAATAAATTTAAATGGTTAGAAATTGAGAAATTTGGGTTAGGAAAAGAAACCAAAAAATGCTTAAAACGACCTAGAAAATGGAAATAAAAAAAGGGTTAGTAATGGCCCAAAAGTGGCTCGAAACATATTAGAAAGTAACAAGAATGCATAGCAAACGGGGGGGGAGACCGGTTCCAATTTGATAGAAATGAGGAAAAATGGGTTAAAAAGGGAGGAAAACCTCTGAAACCAGGAAAGAATTGGGCAAAAATTAGCAAGAAAAGGAAAAAAAAGCTTAAAACGGGTTGAAACGTGGGAAAAATGCGATAGAAATGGCCAGAAATTGCTTAAAAGTGGTTAGAACGTGTCAAAAACAGGTTAGGAAAGGGGAAAAATAACTTAAAAATGGTTAGAAATTGAGAAATATGGGTTAGGAAAAAAAACCAAAAAATGCTTAAAACGACTTAGAAAATGGAAATAAAAAAAGAGCTAGTAATGGCAAAAAGTGGCTTAAAACGTTTAAGAAAGTAACAAGAATGCATAGCAAACAAGGGGAAATCCGGTTTAAATTTGATAGAAATGGGGAAAAATGGGTTAGAAATGAGCCGAAAACTCTGAAACCAGGAAAGAATTTGGCAAAAATTAGGAAGAAAAGAAAAAAGAAAGCTTAAAAGGGGTTGTAACATGGCAAAAATAGGATAGAAACTGCCAAAAATGGATTAAAAGGAGTTAGAACTTGACAAAAATGGGTTAGAAAATGGGAAAAATAGCTTCAAAATGGTTAGAAATTGAGAAATTTGGGTTAGGAAAAGAAACCAAAAAATGCTTAAAACGACATAGAAAATGGGAAAAAAAAAAAGGGTTAGTAATGGCCAAAAGTGGCTTAAAACGTTTAAGAAAGTAACAAGAATGCATAGCAAATGGGGGAAAAAATAGGCTTAAATTTGTTAGAAATGGGGAAAAATGGGTTAAAAAGGGAGGAAAAACACAGAAACCAGGAAAGAATTGGGCAAAAAGAGAAAGAAAAGGAAAAAATCGCCTTAAAACGGATTGAAACGTGGCAAAAATACGATAGAAATTGCCAGAAATGGTTTAAAAGGGGTTAGAACTTGACAAAAATGGATTAGAAATGGGGAAAAATAACTTCAAAATTGTTAGAAAACAAGTGGCTTAAAACGTTTAAGAAAGTAACAAGAATGCATAGCAAACAAGGGGAAATCCGGTTTAAATTTGATAGAAATGAGGAAAAATGGGTTAGAAATGAGCCAAAAACTCTGAAACCAGGAAAGAATTGGGCAAAAATTAGCAAGAAAAGAAAAAAAAGCTTAAAATGGGTTGAAACGTGGCAAAAATGTGATAGAAATGGCCAGAAAGGGATTAAAAGGGGTTAGAACTTGACAAAAGTGGGTTAGGAAAGGGGAAAAATAACTTAAAAATGGTTAGAAATTGAGAAATTTGGGTTAGGAAAAGAAACCAAAAAATGCTTAAAACGACTTAGAAAATGGAAATAAAAAAAGGGTTAGCAATGACCAAAAGTGGCTCGAAACATATTAGAAAGTAACAAGAATGCATAGCAAACGGGGGAAAACCGGTTTAAATTTGATAGAAATGGGGATAAATGGGTTAGCAATGAGCGAAAATCTCTGAAACCCGGAAAGAATTGGGCAAAAATTAGCAAGAAAAGAAAAAAAAAGCTTAAAATGGGTTGAAACGTGGCAAAAATGTGACAGAAATGGCCAGAAATGGATTAAAAGGGGTTAGAACTTGACAAAAGTGGGTTAGGAAAGGGGAAAAATAACTTAAAAATGGTTAGAAATTGAGAAATATGGGTAAGGAAAAGAAACCAAAAAATGCTTAAAACGACTTAGAAAATGGAAATAAAAAAAGGGTTAGCAATGACCAAAAGTGGCTCGAAACATATTAGAAAGTAACAAGAATGCATAGCAAACGGGGGAAAACCTGTTTAAATTTGATAGAAATGGGGATAAATGGGTTAGAAATGAGCGAAAAACTCTGAAACCAGGAAAGAATTGGGCAAAAAATAGCAAGGAGAATAAAAAAAAAGCTTAAAAGGGGTTGAAACGTGGCAAAAATGGGATAGAAATGGCCAGAAATGGGTTAAAAGGGGTAAGAACTTGACAAAAGAGGGTCAGGAAAGGGGAAAAATAACTTAAAAATGGTTAGAAATTGAGAAATTTGGGTTAGGAAAAGAAACCAAAAAATGCTTAAAACGACTTAGAAAATGGAAATAAAAAAAGGTTAGTAATGGCCAAAAGTGGCTTAAACCTTTAAGAAAGTAACAAGAATGCATAGCAAATGGGAAAAAAATAGGCTTAAATTTGTTAGAAATGAGGAAAAATGGGTTAAAAAGGGAGGAAAAACACTGAAGCCAGAAAAGAATTGGGCAAAAACAGTAAGAAAAGGAAAAAAACGCCTTGAAACGTGACAAAAATACAATAGAAATGGCCAGAAATGGATTAAAAGGGGTTATAACTTGACAAAAGGGGGTAGAAATGGGGAAAAATAACTTCAAAATGGTTAGAAATTGAGAAAGATGGGTTAGGAAAAGAAACCAAAAAATGCTTAAAACAACTTAGAAAATGGTAATAAAAAAAGGGTTAGTAATGGCCAAAAGTGGCTTAAAACGTTTAAGAAAGTAACAAGAATGCATAGCAAACGTGGGGGAAACCAGTTTAAATTTGATAGAAATGGGGAAAAATGGGTTAGAAATGAGCGAAAATCTCTGAAACACGGAAGGAATTGGGTAAAAATTAGCAAGAAAAGGAAAAAAAACGCCTTAAAACGGGTTGAAATGTGGCAAAAATGCGATAGAAATGGCCAGAAATGTTTTAAAAGGGGTTAGAATTTGACAAAAATGGGTTAGAAATGGAGAAAAATAACTTCAAAATGGTTAGAAATTGAGAAATTTGGGTTAGGAAAAGAAACCAAAAAATGCTTAAAACGATATAGAAAATGGAAAAAAATAAAAGGGTTAGTAATGGCCAAAAGTGGCTTAAAACGTTTAAGAAAGTAACAAGAATGCATAGCAAACAGGGGAAAGTATAGGCTTAAATTTGTTAGAAATAGGGAAAATTTTGTTAAAAAGGGAGGAAAAACTCTGAAACCAGGAAAGAATTGGGCAAAAATTAGCAAGAAAAGGAAAAAAAACGCCTTAAAACGGGTTGAAACGTGGCAAATATCTGATAGAAATTGCCAGAAATGGCTTAAAAGGGGTTGGAACTTGACAAAAATGGGTTAGGAAAGGGGAAAAATAACTTTAAATGGTTAGAAATTGAGAAATTTGGGTTAGGAAAAGAAACCAAAAAATGCTTAAAATGACCTAGAAAATGGAAATAAAAAAAGGGTTAGTAATGGCCCAAAAGTGCCTCGAAACATATTAGAAAGTAACAAGAATGCATAGCAAAGGGGGGGAAACCGGTTCCAATTTGATAGAAATGAGGAAAAATGGGTTAAAAAGGGAGGAAAAACTCTGAAACAAGGAAAGAATTGGGCAAAATTTAGCAAGAAAAGGAAAAAAAAGCCTTAAAACGGGTTGAAACGTGGCAAAAATCTGATAGAAATGGCCAGAAATGTTTTAAAAGGGGTTAGAATTTGACAAAAATGGGTTAGAAATGGGGAAAAATAACTTAAAAATGGTTAGAAATTGAGAAATATGGGTTAGGAAAAAAAACCAAAAAATGCTTAAAACGACTTAGAAAATGGAAATAAAAAAAGAGCTAGTAATGGCAAAAAGTGGCTTAAAACGTTTAAGAAAGTAACAAGAATGCATAGCAAACAAGGGGAAATCCGGTTTAAATTTGATAGAAATGGGGAAAAATGGGTTAGAAATGAGCCGAAAACTCTGAAACCAGGAAAGAATTTGGCAAAAATTAGGAAGAAAAGAAAAAAGAAAGCTTAAAAGGGGTTGAAACATGGCAAAAATAGGATAGAAACTGCCAAAAATGGATTAAAAGGAGTTAGAACTTGACAAAAATGGGTTAGAAAATGGGAAATATAACTTAAAAATGGTTAGAAATTGAGAAATTTGGGTTAGGAAAAGAAACCAAAAAATGCTTAAAACGACATAGAAAATGGGAAAAAAAAAAAGGGTTAGTAATGGCCAAAAGTGGCTTAAAACGTTTAAGAAAGTAACAAGAATGCATAGCAAATGGGGGAAAAAATAGGCTTAAATTTGTTAGAAATGGGGAAAAATGGGTTAAAAAGGGAGGAAAAACACAGAAACCAGGAAAGAATTGAGCAAAAAGAGAAAGAAAAGGAAAAAATCGCCTTAAAACGGATTGAAACGTGGCAAAAATACGATAGAAATTGCCAGAAATGGTTTAAAAGGGGTTAGAACTTGACAAAAATGGATTAGAAATGGGGAAAAAGAACTTCAAAATTGTTAGAAAACAAGTGGCTTAAAACGTTTAAGAAAGTAACAAGAATGCATAGCAAACAAGGGGAAATCCGGTTTAAATTTGATAGAAATGGGGAAAAATGGGTTAGAAATGAGCCAAAAACTCTGAAACCAGGAAAGAATTGGGCAAAAATTAGCAAGAAAAGAAAAAAAAGCTTAAAATGGGTTGAAACGTGGCAAAAATGTGATAGAAATGGCCAGAAAGGGATTAAAAGGGGTTAGAACTTGACAAAAGTGGGTTAGGAAAGGGGAAAAATAACTTAAAAATGGTTAGAAATTGAGAAATATGGGTTAGGAAAAGAAACCAAAAAATGCTTAAAACGACTTAGAAAATGGAAATAAAAAAAGGATTAGTAATTGCGAAAAGTGGCTTAAAACGTTTAAGAAAGTAACAAGAATGCATAGCAAACGGGGGGAAAAACGGTTTAAATTTGATAGAAATGGGGAAAAATGGGTTAGAAATGAGCGAAAATCTCTGAAACACGGAAGGAATTGGGTAAATATTAGCAAGAAAGGGAAAAAAAGCCTTAAAACGGGTTGAAATGTGGCAAAAATGCGATAGAAATGGCCAGAAATGTTTTAAAAGGGGTTAGAACTTGACAAAAATGGGTTAGGAAAGGGGAAAAATAACTTAAAAATGGTTAGAAATTGAGAAATATGGGTTAGGAAAAGAAACAAAAAAATGCTTAAAACGACTTAGAAAATGGAAATAAAAAATAGGTTAGTAATGGCCAAAAGTGGCTTAAAACGTTTAAGAAAGTAACAAGAATGCATAGCAAATGGGGGAAAGAATAGGCTTAAATTTGTTAGAAATGGGGAAAACTTTGTTAAAAAGGGAGGAAAAACTCAGAAACCAGGAAAGAATTGGGCAAAAATTAGCAAGAAAAGGAAAAAAAAGCTTAAAACTGGTTGAAACGTGGGAAAAATGCGATAGAAATGGCCAGAAATTGCTTAAAAGTGGTTAGAACGTGACAAAAATAGGTCAGGAAAGGGGAAAAATAACTTAAAAATGGTTAGAAATTGAGAAATATGGGTTAGGAAAAAAAACAAAAAATGCTTAAAACGACTTAGAAAATGGAAATAAAAAAAGGGTTAGCAATGACCAAAAGTGGCTCGAAACATATTAGAAAGTAACAAGAATGCATAGCAAACGGGGGAAAACCGGTTTCAATTTGATAGAAATGGGGATAAATGGGTTAGTAATGAGCGAAAATCTCTGAATCCCGGAAAGAATTGGGCAAAAATTAGCAAGAAAAGAAAAAAAAGCTTAAAATGGGTTGAAACGTGGCAAAAATGTGACAGAAATGGCCAGAAAGGGATTAAAAGGGGTTAGAACTTGACAAAAGTGGGTTAGGAAAGGGGAAAAATAACTTAAAAATGGTTAGAAATTGAGAAATATGGGTAAGGAAAAGAAACCAAAAAATGCTTAAAACGACTTAGAAAATGGAAATAACAAAAGGGTTAGTAATTGCCAAAAGTGGCTTAAACGTTTAAGAAAGTAAAAAGAATGCATAGCAAACGAGTGAAAAACCTGTTTAAATTTGATAGAAATGGGGAAAAATGGGTTAGAAATGAGCGAAAAACTCTGAAACCAGGAAAGAATTGGGCAAAAATTAGCAAGGAAAAAAAAAAAGCTTAAAAGGGGTTGAAACATGGCAAAAATACGATAGAAACTACCAAAAATGGATTAAAAGGTGTTAGAACTTGACAAAAGTGGGTTAGGAAAGGGGAAAAATAACTTAAAAAATGGTTAGAAATTGAGAAATATGGGTTAGGAAAAGAAACCAAAAAATGCTTAAAACGACTTAGAAAATGGAAATAAAAAAAGGGTTAGCAATGGCCAAAAGTGGCTTAAACGTTTAAGAAAGTAACAAGAATGCATAGCAAACGGGAAAAAATAGGCTTAAATTTCTTAGAAATGGGGCAAAATGGGTTAAAAAGGGAGGAAAAACACTGAAACCAGGAAAGAATTGGGCAAAAAGAGAAAGAAAAGGAAAAAAACGCCTTAAAACGGGTTGAAATGTGGCAAAAATACGATAGAAATGGGCAGAAATGGTTTAAAAGGGGTTAGAACTTGACAAAAATGGGTTAGAAATGGGGAAAAATAACTTAAAAATGGTTAGAAATTGAGAAATATGGGTTAGGAAAAGAAACCAAAAAATGCTTAAAACGACTTAGAAAATGGAAATAAAAAAAGGGTTAGTAATTGCCAAAAGTGGCTTAAACGTTTAAGAACGTAATAAGAATGCATCGCGAACGGGGGGGAAATTGTTTTAAATTTGATAGAAATGGGGAAAAATGGGTTAGAAATGAGCGAAAAACTCTGAAACCAGGAAAGAATTGGGCAAAAAATAGCAAGGAGAATAAAAAAAAAGCTTAAAAGGGGTTGAAACGTGGCAAAAATGGGATAGAAATGGCCAGAAATGGATTAAAAGGGGTAAGAACTTGACAAAAATGGGTTAGGAAAGGGGAAAAATAACTTAAAAATGGTTAGAAATTGAGAAATATGGGTTAGGAAAAGAAACCAAAAAATGCTTAAAACGACTTAGAAAAAGGAAATAAAAAAAGGGTTAGTAATGGCCAAAAGTGGCTTTAAACGTTTAAGAAAGTAACAAGAATGCATAGCAAACGGGGGGAAAAACGGTTTAAATTTGATAGAAATGGGGAAAAATGGGTTAGAAATGAGCAAAAACCTCTGAAACCAGGAAAGAATTGGGCAAAAATTAGCAAGAAAAGGAAAAAAAAGCTTAAAACGGGTTGAAACGTGGGAAAAATGCGATAGAAATGGCCAGAAATTGCTTAAAAGTGGTTAGAACGTGACAAAAATAGGTTAGGAAAGGGGAAAAATAACTTAAAAATGGTTAGAAATTGAGAAATATGGGTTAGGAAAAGAAACCAAAAAAAAGCTTAAAACGATATAGAAAATGGAAATAAAAAAAGGTTAGTAATGGCCAAAAGTGGCTTAAACGTTTAAGAAAGTAACAAGAATGCATAGCAAATGGAAAAAAAATAGGCTTAAATTTGTTAGAAATGAGGAAAAATGGGTTAAAAAGGGAGGAAAAACACTGAAACCAGAAAAGAATTGGGCAAAAACAGTAAGAAAAGGAAAAAACCGCCTTGAAACGTGACAAAAATACAATAGAAATGGCCAGAAATGGATTAAAAGGGGTTATAACTTGACAAAAGGGGGTAGAAATGGGGAAAAATAACTTCAAAATGGTTAGAAATTGAGAAAGATGGGTTAGGAAAAGAAACCAAATAATGCTTAAAACGACTTAGAAAATGGTAATAAAAAAAGGGTTAGTAATGGCCAAAAGTGGCTTAAAACGTTTAAGAAAGTAACAAGAATGCATAGCAAACAGGGGAAAGTATAGGCTTAAATTTGTTAGAAATAGGGAAAATTTTGTTAAAAAGGGAGGAAAAGGGGTTAGAACTTGAGAAAAATGGGTTAGTAAAGGGGAAAAATAACTTAAAAATGGTTAGAAATTGGGAAATATGGGTTAGGAAAAGAAACCAAAAAATGCTTAAAACGACTTAGAAAATGGAAATAAAAAAAGGGTTAGTAATGGCCAAAAGTGGCTTAAACGTTTAAGAAAGTAACAAGAATGCATAGCAAACGGGAAAAAATAGGCTTAAGTTTGTTAGAAATGGGGAAAAATGGTTTAAAAAGGGAGGAAAAACACTGAAACCAGGAAAGAATTGGGCAAAAAGAGAAAGAAAAGGTAAAAAACGCCTTAAAACGGGTTGAAACGTGGCAAAAATACGATAGAAATGGCCAGAAATGGTTTAAAAGGGGTTAGAACTTGACAAAAATGGGTTAAAAATGGGGAAAAATAACTTAAAAATGGTTAGAAATTGAGAAATATGGGTTAGGAAAAGAAACCAAAAAATGCTTAAAACGACTTAGAAAATGGAAATAAATAAAGGGTTAATAATGGCCAAAAGTGGCTTAAAATGTTTTAGAAAGTAACAAGAATGCATAGCAAACGGGGGGGGAAACCGGTTTCAATTTGATAGAAATGGGGAAAAATGGGTTAGAAATGAGCGAAAATCTCTGAAACACGGAAAGAATTGGGCAAAAATTAGCAAGAAAAGGAAAAAAACGCCTTAAAACGGGTTGACATGTGGCAAAAATGCGATAGAAATGGCCAGAAATGGTTTAAAATGGTTTAGAACTTGACAAAAATGGGGTAGGAAAGGGGAAAAATAACTTCAAAATGGTTAGAACTTGAGAAATATGGGTTAGGAAAAGAAACCAAAAGATGCTTAAAACGACTTAGAAAATGGGAAAAAAAAAAGGGTTAGTAATGGCCAAAAGTGGCTTAAACCGTTTAGGAAAGTAGCAAGAATGCATAGCAAACGGGGGAAAGAATAGGCTTAAATTTGTTAGAAATGGGGAAAAATTCGTTAAAAAGGGAGGAAAAACTCTGAAACCAGGAAAGAATTGGGCAAAAATTAGCAAGAAAAGGAAAAAACCGCCTTAAAACGGGTTGAAAAGTGGCAAATAGACGATAAAAATGGCCAGAAATGGATTAAAAGGGGTTAGAACTTGACAAAAATGGGTTAGGAAAGGGGAAAAATAACTTAAAAATGGTTAGAAATTGAGAAATATGGGTTAGGAAAAGAAACCAAAAAAATGCTTAAAATGATCAAGAAAATGGAAATAAAAAAAGGGTTAGCAATGGCCAAAAGTGGCTTAAAACGTTTAAGAAAGTAACAAGAATGCATAGCAAACGGGAAAAATAGGCTTAAGTTTGTTAGAATTGGGGAAAAATGGGTTAAAAAGGGAGGAAAAAAACTGAAACCAGGAAAGAATTGGGCAAAAAGAGTAAGAAAAGGAAAAAACCGCCTTAAAACGGGTTGAAACGTGGCAAAAATAGGATAGAAATGGCCAGAAATGGTTTAAAAAGGGTTAGAACTTGACGAAAATGGGTTAGAAAAGGGAAAAAGTAGCTTCAAAATGGTTAGAAATTGAGAAATTTGGGTTAGGAAAAGAAACCAAAAAATGCTCAAAACGACTTAGAAAATGGAAATAAAAAAAAGGGTTAGTAATGGCCAAAAGTGGCTTAAAACGTTTAAGAAAGTAACGAGAATGCATAGCAATCGGGGGGGAAACCGGTTTAAATTTGATAGAAATGAGGAAAAATGGGTTAGAAATGAGCGAATATCTCTGAAACCCGGAAAGAATTGGGCAAAAATTAGCAAGAAAAGAAAAAAAAGCTTAAAACGGGTTGAAACGTGGCAAAAATAGGATAGAAACTGCCAAAAATGGATTAAAAGGGGTTAGAACTTGACAAAAGTGGGTTAGGAAAGGGGAAAAATAACTTAAAAATGGTTAGAAATTGAGAAATTCCGGTTAGGAAAAGAAACCAAAAAATGCTTAAAACGACTAAGAAAAAGGAAATAAAAAGAGGGTTAGTAATGGCCAAAAGTGGCTTAAAACGTTTAAGAAAGTAACAAGAATGCATAGCAAACGGGGGGGGAAAGTTTTAAATTTGATAGAAATGGGGAAAAATGGGTTAGAAATGAGCAAAAATCTCTGAAACCAGGAAGGAATTGGGCAAAAATTAGCAAGAAAAGGAAAAAAAATCCTTAAAACAGGTTGAAACATGGCAAAAATGCGATAGAAATGGCCAGAAATGGTTTAAAAGGGGTTAGAACTTGACAAAAGTGGGTTAGGAAAGGGGAAAAATAACTTAGAAATGGTTAGAAATTGAGAAATATGGCTTAGGAAAAGAGACCAAAAAATGCTTAAAACGTATTAGAAAATGGAAATAAAAAAAAAGGGTTAGTAATTGCCAAAAGTGGCTTAAAACGTTTAAGAAAGTAACAAGAGTGCATAGCAAACGGGGGGAAAACCGTTTTAAATTTGATAGAAATGGGGAAAAATGGGTTAGAAATGAGCGAAAATCTCTGAAACACGGAAGGAATTGGGAAAAAATTAACAAGAAAAGGAAAAAACGCCTTAAAACAGGTGGAAATGCGGCAAAAATGCGATAGAAATGGCCAGAAATGCTTTAAAAGGGGTTAGAACTTGACAAAAATGGGTTAGGAAAGGGGAAAAATAACTTAAAAATGGTTAGAAATAGAGAAATATGGGTTAGGAAAAGAAACCAAAAAATGCTTATAATGATATTGAAAATGGAAATAAAAAAAGGTTAGTAATGCCCAAAAGTGGCTTAAACGTTTAAGAAAGTAACAAGAATGCATAGCAAACGGGAAAAAAATAGGCTTAAATTTGTTAGTAATGGGGGAAAATGGGTTAAAAAGGGAGGAAAAACACTGAAACCCGGAAAGAATTGGGCAAAAAGAGTAAGAAAAGGAAAAAACCGCCTTAAAACGGGCTGAAACATGGCAAAAATACGATAGAAATGGCCGGAAATGGATTAAAGGGGTTAGAACTTGACAAAAATGGGTTAGGAAAGGGGAAAAATAACTTAAAAATGGTTAGAAATTGAGAAATTTGGGTTAGGAAAAGAAACCAAAAAATGCTTAAAACGACTTAGAAAATGGAAATAAATAAAGGGTTAGTAATGGCCAAAAGTGGCTTAAAACGTTTAAGAAAGAAACAAGAATGCATAGCAAACGGGTGGGAAGCCAGTTTAAATTTGATAGAAATGGGGAAAAATGGGTTAGAAATGAGCGAAAAACTCTGAAACCAGGAAAGAATTGGGCAAAAATTAGCAAGAAAAGAAAAAAAAGATTAAAATGGGTTGAAACGTTGCAAAAATGCGATAGAAATGGCCAGAAATGGATTAAAAGGGGTTAGAACTTGACAAAAATGGGTTAGGAAAGGAGGAAAATAACTTAAAAATGGTTAGAAATTGAGAAATATGGGTTAGGAAAAGAAACCAAAAAATGCTTAAAACGACTTAAGAAATGGAAATAAATAAAGGGTTAGTAATGGCCAAAAGTGGCTTAAAACGTTTAAGAAAGTAACAAGAATGCATAGCAAAGGTGGGGGAAACCAGTTTAAATTTGATAGAAATGGGGAAAAATGGGTTAGAAATGAGCGAAAATCTCTGAAACCAGGAAAGAATTGGGCAAAAATTAGCAAGAAAAGAAAAAAAATCTTATAATGGGTTGACACATGGCAAAAATGCGAGTGAAATGGCCAGAAATGGTTTAATAGGGGGTAGAACTTGACAAAAGTGGGTTAGGAAAGGGGAAAAATAACTTAAAAATAGTTAGAAATTGAGAAATATGGGTTAGGAAAAGAAACCAAAAAATGATTAAAACGACTTAGAAAATGGAAATAAAAAAAGGGTTAGTAATGGCCAAAAGTGACTTAAAACGTTTAAGAAAGTAACAAGAATGCATAGCAAACTGGAAAAAATAGGCTTAAATTTCTTAGAAATGGGAAAAATGGGTTAAAAAGGGAGCAAAAACACTGAAACCCGGAAAGAATTGGGCAAAAAGAGTAAGAAAAGGAAAAAAAAACGCCTTAAAACGGGTAGAAACGTGGCAAAAATACGATAGAAATGGCCAGATATGGATTAAAAGGTGTTAGAACTTGACAAAAATGGGTTAGAAATGGGGAAAAATAACTTCAAAATGGTTAGAAATTGAGAAATATGGGTTAGGAAAAGAAACTAGAAAATGCTTAAAACGACTTAGAAAATGGAAATTAAATAAGGGTTAGTAATGGCCAAAAGTGGCTTAAAACGTTTAAGAAAGTAACAAGAATGCATAGCAAACTGTAAAAAATAGGCTTAAATTTCTTAGAAATGGGAAAAAATTGGTTAGAAAGGGAGGAAAAACTCTGAAACCTGAAAAGAATTGAGGAAAAATTAGCAAGAAAAGGAAAAAGCCGCCTTAAAACGGGTTGAAACGTGGCAAAAATTCAAAAGAAATGGCCGAAAATGTCTAAAAATGAGTTTGAAATGGGCAGAAAGAGGATGGAAATGTCACAAATTGTTTAGAAATAGCCAAAAAAGGCTTAAAAGTCGTAAGAAATTGACAAAAGGATTAGAAAAGAAAATGAAAAAAAGGCTTAAAATACCTTAGAAATGGGCAAAAAATGGGTTAGAAATGGCCAAAAGTGACTTAAAACGTCCAAGAAAGCGACAAGAATGCGGAAGAAACAGGAGAAAAAGGTTTAAATTTGTTAGAAATGGGCAAAAAAGAGGAGTCATAAATGGTCAAAACTGTCTGAAAACAGGAAAGAATTGGGCAAAAATAGTAAGAAAAGGAAAAAAACGGCTTAAAATGGCTTGAAACGGGGCAAAAATAGGATAGAAACTGCCAAAAATGGATTAAAAGGGGTTAGAACTGGGGAAAAATAACTATAAAAATTGTTAGAAATTGAGAAATATGCGTTAGGAAAAGAAACCAAAAAATGCTTAAAACGATTTAGAAAATGGAAATAAAAAAAAAGTTAGTAATGGCCAAAAGTGGCTTAAAACATTTAAGAAAGTAACAAGAATGCATAGCAAACGGGGGAAAACCGCTTTAAATTTAATAGAAATGGGGAAAAATGGGTTAGAAATGAGCGAAAAACTCTGAAACCAGGAGAGAATTGGGCAAAAATTTGCAAGAAAAGAAAAAAAAGCTTACAAGGGGTTGAAACGTGGCAAAACTACAATAGAAACTGCCAAAAAAGGATTAAAAGGGGTTAGAACTCGACAAAAATGGGTTAGGAAAGGGGAAAAATAACTTAAAAAGGTTAGAAATTGAGAAATTTGGGTTAGGAAAAGAAACCAAAAAATGCTTAAAACGACTTAGAAAATGGAAATAAATAAGGGTTAGTAATGGCTAAAAGTGGCTTAAAACGTTTAAGAAAGTAACAAGAATGCATAGCACACGGGGGAAAAAATAGGCTTAAATTTGTTAGAAATGGGGAAAAATGGGTTAAAAAGGGAGGAAAAACTCTGAAGCCAGGAAAGAATTGGGCAAAAATTTGCAAGAAAAGGAAAAAAACGCCTTAAAACGGGTTGACATGTGGCAAAAATAGGATAGAAATGGACAGAAATGGTTTAAAAGGGGTTAGAACTTGACAAAAATGGGTTAGTAAAGGAGAAAAATAACTTAAAAAGGGTTAGAAATTGAGAAATTTGGGTTAGGAAAGAAATCAGAAAATGCTTAAAACGACATAGAAAATGGAAATAAAAAGAGTTCGTAATGGCCAAAAGTGGCTTAAAACGTTTAAGAAAGTAACAAGAATGCATAGCAAACGGGGGAAAAAATAGGCTTAAATTTGTTAGAAATGGGGAAAAATGGGTTAAAAAGGGAGGAAAAACTCTGAAACCAGGAAAGAATTGGGAAAAAAATAGCAAAAAAAAGAAAAAGCGCCTTAAAATGGGTTGACATGTGGCAAAAATAGGATAGAAATGGCCAGAAATGGTTTAAAAGGGGTTAGAACTTGACAAAAATGGGTTAGAAAAGGGGAAAAATAACTTAAAAAGGGTTAGAAATTGAGAAATATGGGTTAGGAAAGAAACAAAAAAATGCTTAAAACGACTTAGAAAATGGAAATAAAAGGAGTTCGTAATGGCGAAAAGTGGATTAAAACATATTAAGAAAGTAACAAGAATGCATAGCAAACGGGGGGAAAAAAAGGGGTTTAAATTTGATAGAAATGGGGAAAAATGGGTTAGAAATGAGCGAAAATCTCTGAAACCAGGAAAGAATTGGGCAAAAATTTGCAAGAAAAGGAAAAAAACGCCTTAAAACGGGTTGAAATGTGGCAAAAATAGGATAGAAATGGCCAGCAATGGTTTAAAAGGGGTTAGAACTTGACAAAAATTGGTTAGGAAAGGGGGAAAATAACTTAAAAATGGTTAGATATTGAGAAATTTAGGTTAGGAAAAGAAACCAAAAAATGCTTAAAACTATTTAGAAAATGGAAATAAAAAAAAGGGTTAGTAATGGTCAAAAGTGGCTTAAAACGTTTAAGAAAGTAACAAGAATGCATACCAAAAGAGACAAAATAGGCTTAAATTTGATTAAATGGGGAAAAATGGGTTAAAAAGGGAGGAAAAACTCTGAAGCCAGGAAAGAATTGGGCAAAAATTTGCAAGAAAAGGAAAAAAAACGCCTTAAAACGGGTTGACATGTGGCAAAAATAGGGTAGAAATGGCCAGAAATGGTTTAAAAGGGGTTAGAACTTGACAAAAATGGGTTAGTAAAGGGGAAAAATAACTTAAAAAGGGTTAGAAATTGAGAAATTTGGGTTAGGAAAGAAACCAGAAAATGCTTAAAACGACTTAGAAAATGGAAATAAAAGGAGTTTGTAATGGCCAAAAGTGGCTTAAAACATATTAAGAAAGTAACAAGAATGCATAGCAAACGGGGGGGAAACCGTTTTAAATTAGATAGAAATGGGGAAAAATGGGTTAGAAATGAGCTAAAATCTCTGAAACCAGGAAAGATTTGGGCAAAAATTAGCAAGAAATGAAAAAAAAAAAACCTTAAAGCAGGTTGAAACGTGGCAAAAATAGGATAGAAATGGCCAAAAATGGTTTAAAAGGGGTTAGAACTTGACAAAAATGGGTTAGAAAAGGGGAAAAATAACTTAAAAAGGGTTAGAAATTGAGAAATTTGGGTTAGGAAAAGAAACCAAAAAATGCTTAAAACGACTTAGAAAATGGAAATTAAAAAAAGAGTTAGTAATGGCCAAAAGTGGCTTAAAACATTTCAGAAAGTAACAAGAATGCATAGCAAACGGGGGAAAAAATAGGCTTAAATTTGTTAGAAATGGGGAAAAATGGGTGAAAAAGGGAGGAAAAACTCTGAAACCAGGAAAGAATTGGGAAAAAATTAGAAAGAAAAGAAAAAAAAAGCCTTAAAACGGGTTTTCATGTGGCAAAAATAGGGTAGAAATGGCCAGAAATGGTTTAAAAGGGGTTAGAACTTGACAAAAATGGGTTAGAAAAGGAGAAAAATAACTTTAAAAGGGTTAGAAATTGAGAAATATGGGTTAGGAAAGAAACCAAAAAATGCTTAAAACGATTTAGTAAATGGAAATAAAAGGAGTACGTAATGGCCAAAAGTGGCTTAAAACGTTCAAGAAAATAACCAGAAAGCATAGCAAACGGGGGGGGGAAATTGGTTTTAATTTGATAGAAATGGGGAAAAATGGGTTAGAAATGAGCGAAAATCTCTGAAACACGAAAAGAAATGGGCAAAATTTGCAAGAAAAGTAAAAAAACGCCTTAAAACGGGTTGAAACGTGGAAAAAATACGATAGAAATGGCCAGAAATGGTTTAAAAGGGGTTAGAACTTGACAAAAAATGGGTTAGGAAAGGGGAAAAATAACTTAAAAATGGTTAGATATTGAGAAAAATGGGTTGGGAAAAGAAATCAAAAAATGCTTAAAATGACTTAGAAAATGGAAATAAAAAAAGGGTTAGTAATGGCCAAAAGTGACTTAAAACGTTTAAGAAAGTAACAAGAATGCATAGCAAACGGGGGGAAAACCGTTTTCAATTTGATAGAAATGGGGCAAAATGGGTTAGAAATGAGCCAGAAACACTAAAACCAGGAAAGAATTGGGCAAAAATTAGCAAGAAAAGAAAAAAAAACCCTTACAAGGGGTTGAAACGTGGCAAAAATAGGATAGAAACTGCCAAAAATGGATTAAAAGGGGTTAGAACTTGACAAAAATGGGTTAGGAATGGGGGAAAATAACTTAAAAATGGTTAGAAATTGAGAAATATGGGTTAGGAAAAGAAACAAAAAAATGCTTAAAACGACTTAGGAAATGGAAATAAAAAAAGGGTTAGTAATGGCCAAAAGTGGATTAAAACATATTAGAAAGTAACAAGAATGCATAGCAAACGGGGGAAAAAATAAGCTTAAATTTGTTAGAAATGGGGAAAAATGGGTTAGAAATGTGCGAAAATCTTTGAAACCAGGAAGGAATTGGGCAAAAATTAGCAGGAAAAAGAAAAAAACGCCTTAAAACGGGTTGAAATGCGGCAAAAATGCGATAGAAATGGCCAAAATGGTTTTAAAAGTGTTAGAACTTGACAAAAATGGGTTAGGAAATGGGAAAAATAACTTCAAAATGGTTAGAAATTGAGAAATATGGGTTAGGTTAAGAAACCAAAAAATGCTTAAAACGACTTAAAAAATGGAAATAAAAAAAGGCTTAGTAATGGCCAAAAGTGGCTTAAAACTTTTAAGAAAGTAACAAGAATGCATAGCAAACGGGGGAAAAAATAGGCTTAAATTTGTTAGAAATGGGGAAAAATGGGTGAAAAAGGGGTTAGAACTTGACAAAAACGGGTTAGGAAAGGGGAAAAATAAATTAGAAATGGTTAGAAATTGAGAAATATTTTTTCCTGTTTTCAGTCATTTTTGGCCATTTCTAACCCATTTTTGTGCATTTCTAACCCATTTTTGTCCTTTTCTAAGTCGTTTGAATGCTTGCTTTATTTAACGTTTCTAACCCATTTTCTCAATTTCTATCTTTTTTAAGCAGTTTTTTTCCTTTTCTAACCCATTTTTCTCAATTTCTAACCCTTTTAAAGCCATTCTTTCCTTTTCTTAGCCGTTTTTGTCAAATTCCAACCCTTTGTAATGCTTTTTTTTCTTTTGTGACCCTTTTTTGTGAATTTCTAACAATTTCTAACGCATTTTAAGCCATTTTCCCATTTTCTAACTCTTTTTTTGTCAAAATCCAGCCCTTTGGAAGACATTTTTTCCTTTTCTAACCCATTTTTGTCCTTTTCTAAGTCGTTTGAATGCTTGCTTTATTTAACTTTTCTAACCCATTTTCTCAATTTCTTTTTTAAGCAGTTTTTTTCTCTTTCTAACCCAGTTTTCTCAATTTCTAACCGTTTTAGAGCCATTCATTCCTTTTCTAAGCTGTTTTTGTCAAATGCCACCCCTTTGTAAGGTTTTTTTTCTTTTGTGACCCTTTCTTCTCAGTTTCTAACAATTTTTTTAGAAGTTTTTTCGTTTTGCAACCCCTTTTTGCGCATCTCTAAGTCGTTTGAAGCCTTTTTTGATTTCCTTTTCTGAACCATTTTTGTCCATTTCTCAACGCTTTTAAGCCGTGTTTGGCTATTTCTAAGTAATTTTTGCCTTTTCAATCCCCTTTGAAACTAATTTAAAGCCGTTTTAGGACATTTCTATTGTATCCTTGGCAAATTTTGAAGGGTTTTAAGCCATTTTTCTCCTTTTCTTATTAGTTTTTGCCCCATTTTTTCCTGTTTTCAGTCATTTTTGGCCATTTCTAACCCATTTTTCTGAATTTCTAACCCATTTTAAGCCATTTTCCCCTTTTCTAACTCTTTTTTGTCAAATTCCAGCCCTTTGGAAGACATTTCTTTCCTTTTCTAAAACTTTTTTGTCCTTTTCTAAGTCGTTTGAATGCTTGCTTTATTTAGCTTTTCTAACCCATTTTTCTCAATTTCTAACCCTTTAAAAGCCATACTTTCCTTTTCTAAGCTGTTTTTGTCAAATTCCAACCCTTGGTAATGCTTTTTTTCTTTTGTGACCCTTTTTTGTCAATTTCTAACATTTTTTTTAGAAGTTTTTTCCTTTTGTAACCCCTTTTTGCTCATCTCTAAGTCTTTTGAAGCCTTTTTTTTCACTTCCTTTTCTGAACCATTTTTGTCCATTTCTCAACCTTTTTAAGCAGTGTTTGGCTATTTCTAAGCAATTTTTGCCTTTTCAATCCCCTTTGAAACTCATTTAAAGCCATTTTTGGCCATTTCTATTGTATCTTTGGCAAGTTCCAAAAGGTTCTAAGCCATTTTTCTCTTTTTCTTACTTGGTTTTGCCCCATTTTTCCTGTTTTCAGTCATTTTTGGCCATTTCTAACCCATTTTTGGCCATTTCTAACCCATTTTAAGCCATTTTCCCCTTTTCTAACCCTTTTTTGTCAAATTATAACCCTTTGGAAGACATTTTTTCCTTTTCTAACCCATTTTTGTCCTTTTCTAAGCCGTTTGAATGCTTGCTTTATTTAACTTTTCTAACCCATTTCCTCAATTTCTATCCTTTTTAAGCAGTTTTTTCCTTTTCTAACCCATTTTTCTCAATTTCTAACCATTTTAAAGCCATTCATTCCTTTTCTAAGCTGTTTTTGTCAAATTCCCACCCTTTGTAAGGCTTTCTTTTGTGACCCCTTTTTGTCTATTTCTAACCATTTTTTAGAAGT
The DNA here is from genome assembly GCF_033815535.1 of Pezoporus flaviventris. NCBI lineage: Eukaryota > Metazoa > Chordata > Aves > Psittaciformes > Psittacidae > Pezoporus > Pezoporus flaviventris. Next base: position 10,459 of record NW_026893378.1, on the reverse strand, counting down.
TTTTTCCTTTTCTAACCCCTTTTTGCACATCTCTAATTCGTTTGAAGCCTTTTTTTCATTTCCTTTTCTAAACCATTTTTGTCCATTTCTCAACGCTTTCAAGCCGTGTTTGGCTTTTTCTAAGCAATTTTTGCCTTTTCAATCCCCTTTGAAACTAATTTAAAGCCATTTTTGGACATTTCTATTGTATCTTTGGCAAATTTCGAAGGGTTTTAAGCCAGTTTTTTCCTTTTCTTATTAGTTTTTGCCCCATTTTTTCCTGTTTTCAGTCATTTTTGGCCATTTCTAACCCATTTTTGTGCATTTCTAACCCGTTTTAAGCCATTTTCCCCTTTTCTAACTCTTTTATTCAAATTCCAGCCCTATGGAAGACATTTTTGTCCTTTTCTAAGTCGTTTGAATGCTTGCTTTATTTAACGTTTCTAACCCATTTTCTCAATTTCTATCTTTTTTAAGCAGTTTTTTTTCCTTTTCTAACCCATTTTTCTCAATTTCTAACCCTTTTAAAGCCATTCTTTCCTTTTCTAAGCCGTTTTTGTCAAATTCCAACCCTTTGCAATGCTTTTTTTTCTTTTGTGACCCTTTTTTGTGAATTTCTAACAATTTCTAACGCATTTTAAGCCATTTTCCCCTTTTCTAACCTTTTTTTTCAAATTCCAGCCCTTTGCAAGACATTTTTTTCCTTTTCTAACGCATTTTTGTCCTTTTCTAAGTCGTTTGAATGCTTGCTTTATTTAACTTTTCTGACCCATCTTCTCAATTTCTATCTTTTTTAAGCAGTTTTTTTCCTTTTCTAACCCATTTTTCTCAATTTCTAACCCTTTTAAAGCCATACTTTACTTTTCTAAGCTGTTTTTGTCTAATTTCTAAGCAATTTTTGCCTTTTCAATCCCCTTTGTGCCCATTTAAACTTCATTTTCTTACTGGGTTTTGCCCCATTTTTTCCTGTTTTCAATCATTTTTTGCCATTTCTAACACATTTTTGTGCATTTCTAACGCATTTTAAGCCATTTTCCCCTTTTCTAACCCTTTTTTGTCAAATTCCAGCCCTTTGGAAGACATTTTTGTCCTTTTCTAACTATTTTTAGCAGTTTTTTCTGTTTTTGTCAAATTCCCACCCTTTGTAATGCATTTTTTCTTTTGTGACCCTATTTTCTCAATTTCTATCAATTTTTTAGACGTTTTTTCCTTTTGCAATTTTTTTTTACGCATCTCTAAGTCGTTTGAAGCCGTTTTTGATTTCCTTTTCTGCACCATTTTTGTCCATTTCTCAACGCTTTTAAGCAGTGTTTGGCTATTTCTAAGCAATTTTTGCTTTTTCAATCCCCTTTGAAACTAATTTAAAGCCATTTTTTGACATTTCTATCGTATCTTTGGCAAATTTTGAAGGGTTTTAAGCCAGTTTTTTCCTTTTCTTATTAGTTTTTAGCCCATTTTTTTCTTGTTTTCAGTCATTTTTGGCCAATTCTAACACATTTTTGTGAATTTCTAACCCGTTTTCAGTCATTTTCTTCTTTCTAACTAATTTTTTTTTGTCAAATTCCAGCCCTTTGGAAGCCGTTTTTTCCTTGTCAAACCCATTTCTGTCCTTTTCTAACTATTTTTTAGCAGTTTTTTTCCCTTTTCCAACCCATTTTTGCCCATTTCTAAGTAGTTTAAATGCTTGTTTTATCTAACTTTTCTAACCCATTTTCTCAATTTCTATCTTTTTTAAGCAGTTTTTTTCCTTTTCTAACCCATTTTTCTCAATTTCTAACCCTTTTAAAGCCATTCTTTCCTTTTCTAAGCTGTTTTTGTCAAATACCAACCCTTTGTAATGCTTTTTTTTTCTTTTGAGACCATTTTTTGTCAATTTCTAACAATTTTTAGAAGTTTTTTCCTTTCCTAACCCGTATTTTCCCATCTATAAATCGTTTGAAGCCTTTTTTTTAATTTCCTTTTCTGAACCATTTTTGTCCATTTCTCAATGCTTTTAAGCCGTGTTTGGCTATTTCTGAGCAATTTTTGCCTTTTCAATCCCATTTGAAACTCATTGAAAGCCATTTTTAGCCATCTTTGGCCATTTCTATCGTATCTTTGGCAAGTTTCAAAAGGTTCTAAGCCATTTTTCTCTTTTTCTTACTGGGTTTTGCCCCATTTTTTCCTGTTTTCAGTCATTTTTAGCCATTTCTAACCCATTTTTGTGCATTTCTAACCCGTTTTAAGCCATTTTCCCCTTTTCTAACCCTTTTTTGTCAAATTCCAGCCCTTTGGAAGACATTTTTTTCTCTTTTCCAACCCATTTTACCCCATTTCTAAGTCGTTTGAATGCTTGCTTTATTTAACTTTTCTAACCCATTTCTGTCCTTTTCTAACTATTTTTTAGCAGTTTTTTTCCCTTTTCCAACCCATTTTTGCCCATTTCTAAGTCGTTTGAATGCTTGCTTTATTTAACTTTTCTAACCCATTTCCTCAATTTCTATCTTTTTTAAGCAGTTTTTTTCCTTTTCTAACCCATTTTTCTCAATTTCTAACCCTTTTAAAGCCATTCTTTCCTTTTCTAAGCTGTTTTTGCCAAATTCCAACCCTTTGTAAGCCTTTTTTTCTATTGTAACCCTTTTTTGTCAATTTCTAACCAATTTTTTTTAGTAGTTTTTTTTTTTCTAACCCCGTATTTGCCCATCTCTAAGTCGTTTGAAGCCTTTTTTCATTTCCTTTTCTGAACCATTTTTGTCCATTTCTCAACGCTTTTAAGCAGTGTTTGGCTATTTCTAAGCAATTTTTGCTCTTTCAATATCTTTGCCCCATTTTAAAATCATTTAAAGCTATTTTTGGCCATTTCCATTGTATCTTTGGCAAGTTTCAAAAGGTTCTAAGCCATTTTTCTCTTTTTCTTACTGGGTTTTGCTCCATTTTTTCCTGTTTTCAGTCATTTTTGGCCATTTCTACCCCATTTTTTGGCCATTTCTAACCCATTTTAAGCCATTTTCCCCTTTTCTAACCCTTTTTTGTCAAATTACAGCCCTTTGGAAGACATTTTTTCCTTTTCTAACCCATTTTTGTCCTTTTCTAAGTCATTTGAATGCTTGCTTTATTTAACTTTTCTAACCCATTTTCTCAATTTCTATCTTTTTTAAGCAGTTTTTTTTTCCTTTTCTAACCCATTTTTCTCAATTTCTAACCCTTTTAAAGCCATTCTTTCCTTTTCTAAGCTGTTTTTTTCCAATTCCAACCTTTGTAGGGCTTTTTTTTTTCTTTTGTGACCGTTTTTTGTCAATTTCTAACAATTTTTAGAAGTTTTTTTCCTTTCCTAACCCGTATTTTCCCATCTATAAATCGTTTGAAGCCTTTTTTTAATTTCCTTTTCTGAACCATTTTTGTCCATTTCTCAACGCTTTCAAGCCGTGTTTGGCTATTTCTAAGCAATTTTTGCCTTTTCAATCCCATTTGAAACTCATTGAAAGCCATTTTTAGCCATCTTTGGCCATTTCTATCGTATCTTTGGCAAGTTTCAAAAGGTTCTAAGCCATTTTTCTCTTTTTCTTACTGGGTTTTGCCCCATTTTTTCCTGTTTTCAGTCATTTTTGTCCATTTCTAACCCATTTTTGGCCATTTCTAACCCGTTTTAAGCCATTTTCCCCCTTTTCTAACCCTTTTTTGTCAAATTCCAGCCTTTTGGAAGACATATTTTTCCTTTTCTAACCTATTTTTGTCCTTTTCTAACTATTTTTTAGCAGTTTTTTCCCTTTTCCAACCTATTTTACCCCATTTCTAAGTCGTTTGAATGCTTGCTTTATTTAACTTTTCTCACCCATTTTCTCAATTTCTATCTTTTTTAAGCAGTTTTTCTTCCTTTTCTAACCCATTTTTCTCAATTTCTAACCCTTTTAAAGCCATTCTTTCCTTTTCTAAGCTGTTTTTGTCAAATTCCAACCCTTTGTAGGGCTTTTTTTTTCTTTTGTGACCGTTTTTTGTCAATTTCTAACAATTTTTAGAAGTTTTTTTCCTTTCCTAACCCGTATTTTCCCATCTATAAATCGTTTGAAGCCTTTTTTTAATTTCCTTTTCTGAACCATTTTTGTCCATTTCTCAACGCTTTTAAGCCGTGTTTGGCTATTTCTAAGCAATTTTTGCCTTTTCAATCCCATTTGAAACTCATTGAAAGCCATTTTTAGCCATCTTTGGCCATTTCTATCGTATCTTTGGCAAGTTTCAAAAGGTTCTAAGCCATTTTTCTCTTTTTCTTACTGGGTTTTGGCCCATTTTTTCCTGTTTTCAGTCATTTTTAGCCATTTCTAACCCATTTTTGTGCATTTCTAACCCGTTTTAAGCCATTTTCCCCTTTTCTAACCCTTTTTTGTCAAATTCCAGCCCTTTGGATGACATTTTTTCCTTTTCTAACCCATTTTTGTCCTTTTCTAAGTCGTTTGAATGCTTGCTTTATTTAACTTTTCTAACCCATTTTCTCAATTTCTATCTTTTTTAAGCAGTTTTTTTCCCTTTCTAACCCATTTTTCTCAATTTCTAACCCTTTTAGAGCCATTCATTCCTTTTCTAAGCTGTTTTTGCCAAATTCCAACCCTTTGTAAGCCTTTTTTTCTATTGTAACCCTTTTTTGTCAATTTCTAACCAATTTTTTTTAGTAGTTTTTTTCCTTTTCTAACCCCGTATTTGCCCATCTCTGAGTCGTTTGAAGCCTTTTTTTCATTTCCTTTTCTGAGCCATTTTTGTCCATTTCTCAACGCTTTTAAGCAGTGTTTGGCTATTTCTAAGCAATTTTTGCCCTTTCAATATCTTTGCCCCATTTTAAAATCATTTAAAGCTATTTTTGGCCATTTCCATTGTATCTTTGGCAAGTTTCAAAAGGCTCTAAGCCATTTTTCTCTTTTTCTTGCTAGTTTTTGCCCCATTTTTTTCATTTTTTTCAGTCATTTTTGGCCATTTCAAACCCATTTTTGTGAATTTCTAACCCGTTTTCAGCCATTTTCCCCTGTTCTAACCCTTTTTTTGTCAAATTCCAGCCCTTTGGAAGACATTTTTTTCCTTTCCTAACCTATTTTTGTCCTTTTCTAACTATTTTTAAGCAGTTTTTTTCCCTTTTCCAACCCATTTTACCCCATTTCTAAGTCATTTGAATGCTTGCTTTATTTAACTTTTCTAACCCATTTTCTCAATTTCTATCTTTTTTAATACGTTTTTTCCTTTTCTAACCCATTTTTCTCAATTTCTAACCCTTTTAGAGCCATTCTTTCCTTTTCTGATCTGTTTTTGTCATATTCCAATTCTTTGTAAGACTTTTTTTTCTTTTGTGACCTTTTTTTTTTGTCAATTTCTAACAACTGTTTAGAAGTTTTTTTCCTTTTGTAACCTCTATTTGCCCATCTCTATGTCGTTTGAAGCCTTTTTTTCATTTCCATTTCTGAACCATGATTGTGCATTTCTCAACACTTTTGCCCGTGTTTGGCTATTTCTAAGCAATTTTTGCCTATTCAATCCCCCTTGAAACTAATGTAATGCCATTTTTTGACATTTCTATCGTATCTTTGGCAAGTTTCAAAGGGTTCTAAGCCATTTTTCTCTTTTTAGTAGTTTTTGCCCCTTTTTTTCCTGTTTTCAGTCATTTTTGGCCATTTCTAACCCATTTTTGTGAATTTCTAACTTATTTTAAGCCATTTTCCCCTTTTCTAACTCTTTTTTTGGCAAATCCCAGCCCTTTGGAGGGCACTTCTTTCCTTTTCTAAAACATTTTTGTCCTTTTCAAACCATTTAGAAGTTTTTTCCTCTTTTCTAACCCTTTTTTCTCCATTTCTAAGCCATTTGGAGCCTTTTTTTTTTTTTTCAAACCCATTTTTGTCAATTTCTAACTTTTTTTTAGCATTTTTTTCCTTTTATAACCCATTTTTCTCAATTTCTAACCCTTTTAAAGCTATTTTTTCCTTTTCTAAGCTGTTTCTGTCAAATTCCGACCCTTTTGAAGCCATTTTCCTTTTCTTTATAGTTTTTGCCCCGTTTTTCCTGTTTTCAGTCATTTTTGGCCATTTCTACTCGTTCTTGTGAATTTCTACCTCTCATTTCTCCTCTCCTCCCCTCCCCTCCTCTCCCCTCTCTTTTCCTCTATCCTCTCTCCTCTCCCCTCTCCTGTCCTCTCCTCTCATTTCTCCTCTCCAATCCTTTCCTCCTCTCGCCTTCCCTCTTCTGTCTCCTCTCCTCTCATTTCTCATGTACTATCCTCTCCTCTCCTTCCTCTCCTCTCTCCTAGCATCTTCTCTCTCCTCTCCTCTCTCCTAGTCTCTTCTCTGTTATCTCCTCTCAACTAGTATCTTCTCTCTCTCTCCTCTCTCCTAGTCTCTTCTCTCTCCTCTCCTCTCATTTCTCCTCTCCTCTCTTTTCCTTTCTTCTGTCCTCTCCACTCTTCTCTCCTCTCCTCTATCCTGTCCTCTCCTTTCCTCTGTTCTCTGCTCTCCTCTCCTCTCCTCTCTTCTCTCATCTCCTCTCCACTCTTCCCTCCTCTCCTCTCTCCCCTCTGCTCCTCTATATTTTCTCCCCTCTCCTCTCCACTCTTCCCTCCTGTCCTCTCTCCCCTCCCCTCCTCTATATTCTCTTCTCTCCTCTCTTCTCTCCTCTCCTCTATCCTGTCCTCTCCTTTCCTCTATTCTCTCCTCTCCTCTCATCTCCTCTCCTCTCATCTCCTCTGTCTCCTCTCCTCCCTTCTTCTCTATTCTGTTATCTCCTCTCCTCTCTTCCCTCCTCTCCTCTATTCTCTCCTCTCCTCTATATTCTCTCCTCTCCCCTATATTCTCTCCTCTCCCCTCCTCTCCTCTCCTCTCCATACCTCTCCTCTCCCCTCTCCCCTCTCCTCTCCTCTGCTCTCCTCTCCTCTCCTCTCTTCTCTCATCTCCTCTCCACTCTTGCCTCTTCTCTCTCCCCTCCCCTCCTCTAGATTCTCTTCTCTCCTCTCTTTGCTCCTCTCCTCTATCCTGTCCTCTCCTTTCCTCTATTCTCTCCTCTCCTGTCCTCTCCTCTCCTATATACTCCTCTCTTCTCCTCTCTCCTCTATTCTCTCCTCTCCTCGATATTCTCATCTCTTCTCTCCTGTCCTCTCCTTTCCTCTATTCTCTCCTGTCCTGTCCTCTCCTCTCCTATATACTCCTCTCTTCTCCTCTCTCCTCTATTCTCTCCTCTCCTCAATATTCTCCTCTCTCCTCTCCTGTCCTCTCCTCTCTTCTTCTCTATTCTCTTCTTTACTCTCTTCTCTTCCCTCCTCTCCTCTCTTCTTTTCCCTCCTCTCCTCTATACTCTCTCCTCTCCTCTCCTCTCCTCTCCTCACCTCTCTGGTCCTGTCCTCTCCTCTCCTCACCTCACCTCACCTAACCTCTCATTTTTTCTATTCTCTCATCTCCTCTCCTCACTTCCCTCCTCTCCTTTATTCTCTCCTCTATACTGTCTTTTCTCCTCTCCTCTCCTCTATTCTCTCATCTCTTCGCCACTCTTCCCTCCGATCCACTCTCCCCTCCTCTCCTCTATATTCTGTTCTCTCCTCTCTCCTCTCCTCTCCTCTCCCCTCCCCTTTCCTCTCCTCTCTTCTGTCCTCCCATCCTCTGTCCTCTCCTCTGTCCTTTTATCTCCTCTCCTCTTCCTCTCCTCTCCTTTCTTCTATTCTCTCCTCTCCTTTTTTCTCCTGCCCTCTCCGCTCCTCTCCTCTTCTCTCTCCTGTCATCCCATCCTCTGTCCTCTCCTCTGTCCTCTTCTCTCCTCTCCTCTTCCTCTCCTCTCCTTTCTATTCTCTCCTCTCCTTTTTTCTCCTGCCCTCTCCGCTCCTCTCCTCTCTCCTCTCCGCTCTCTTCTTCAACTCTCCTCTCCTCCCCTCCCTTCTCTCATTTCTCCTCTCCTCTCCTCCCCTCTCGTCCTCTCCCTTCTCTTTTCCTCTATCCTCTCTCCTCTCCCCTCTCCCCTCTCCTGTACTCTCCTCTCATTTCTCCTCTCCAATCCTCTCCTCTCTCCTTCCCTCTTCTCTCTTGTCTCCTCTCATTTCTCCTGTACTACTCTCTCCTCTCCTTCCTCGCCTCTCTCCTAGCATCTTCCCTCTCCTCTCCCCTCTCCTTCCCTCTTCTCTCTCCTCTCCTCTCCTCTCTCCTAGTCTCTTCTCTCTCCTCTCCTCTCTCCTTGTCTCTTCCCTCTCCTCTCCTCTCCGCTCCGCTCCTCTCCTCTCTTTTCCTTTCTTCTGTCCTCTCCTCTCCTCTCCTCTCCTCTCCTCTCCTCTCCTCTCCTCTCCTCTCTTCTCTCCTCGGCTCTCTTCGGCTCTCCTCTCCTCTCCTCTCCTCTCCTCTCTTCTGTCCTCCCCTCCTCTGTCCTCTCCTCTGACCTCTTCTCCCCTCTCCTCTCCGCTCCTCTCCGCTCTCCTCTCCGCTCGCCTCTACACCTCTCCTCTCCTCCCCTCCTTTCACTCATTTCTCCTCTCCTCTCTTCTCCTCCCCTCCTGTTCCCTCTCTTTTCCTCTCTCCTCTCTCCTCTCCCCCCTTCCCTCTCCCCTCTCCGGTCCTCTCCTCTCATTTCTCCTCTCCAATCCTCTCCTCTCCTTCCCTCGTCTCTCTCCTCTCCTATCCTCTCATTTATCCTGAAAGAAGAAGAGAGGAGAGGACAGCAGAGGAGAGATGTCCCTCTTCTAACTGAAAAATGGTTAGAAATTGAGAAAAATGGGATAGAAAAAGAAACAAAAAAATGCTTAAAACGACTTAGAAAAGGGAAATAAAAAAAGGGTTAGTAATGGCCAAAAGTGGCTTAAAATGTTTAAGAAAGTAACAAGAATGCATACCAAAAGGGACAAAATAGGCTTAAATTTGATTAAATGGGGAAAAATGGGTTAAAAAGGAAGGAAAAACTCTGAAACCAGGAAAGAATTGGGCAAACATTAGCAAGAAAAGGAAAAAAAGCCTTAAAACGGGTTGAAATGTGGCAAAAATACAATAGAAATGCCCAAAAATGGCTTAAAATGAATTTCAAATGGGCAGAAAGAAAATGGAAATGCCAAAATTTGTTTAGAAATAGCCAAAAAAGGCTTAAAAGTGGTAAGAAATTGACAAAAGAGTTAGAAAAGAAAATGAAAAAAGGCTAAAAATGACTTAGAAATGGGCAAAAATGGCTTAGAAATGGGCAAAAGTGGCTTAAAACATCAATGAAAGTGACAAGATAGCGAAAGAAACAGGAGAAAAAGGCTTAAATTTGTTAGAAAAGAGCAAAAAGAGATATAAATGGACAAAAATGTCTGAAAACAGGAAAGAATTGAGAAAAAATAGAAAGAAAAGGAAAAAAAAAAATTAAAATGGGTATGAACGTGGCAAAAATACGATAGAAACTGCCAAAAATGGCATAAAAGGGGTTAGACTTGAAAAAAATGGGTTAGAAAAGGGGAAAAATAACTGAAAAATGGTTAGAAATTGAGAAATATGGGTTAGGAAAAGAAACCAAAAAATGCTTAAAACGACTTAGAAAATGGAAATAAAAAAAGGGTTAGTAATGGCCAAAAGTGGCTTAAAACGTTTAAGAAAGTAACAAGAATGCATAGCAAATGGGGGGCAAACTGGTTTAAATTTGATAGAAATGGGGAAAAATGGGTTAGAAATGAGCGAAAAACTCTGAAACCAGGAAAGAATTGGGAAAAAAATTAGCAAGGAAAAAAAAGCTTAAAAAAAGTTTAAACGTGCCAAAAATAGAATAGAAACTGCCAAAAATGGATTAAAAGGGGTTAGAACTTGACAAAAGTGGGTTAGGAAAGGGGAAAAATAAATTAAAAATGGTTATAAATTGAGAAATTTGGGTTAGGAAAAGAAACCAAAAAATGCTTAAAACGACTTATAAAATGGAAATAACAAAAGGGTTAGTAATGGCCAAAAGTGACTTAAAACATATTAGAAAGTAACAAGAATGCATAGCAAACGGAGGGGAAACTGGTTAAAATTTGATAGAAATGGGGAAAAATGGGTTAGAAATGAGCGAAAAACTCTGAAACCAGGAAAGAATTGGGCAAAAATTAGCAAGGAAAAAAAAAAGCTTAAAAGGTGTTTAAACGTGGCAAAAATAGGACAGAAACTGCCAAAAATGGATTAAAAGGGGTTAGAACTTGACAAAAGTGGGTTAGGAAAGGGGAAAAATAACTTAAAAATGGTTAGAAATTGAGAAATTTGGGTTAGGAAAAGAAACGAAAAAATGCTTAAAACGACGCAGAAAATGGAAATAAAAAAGGGTTTGTAATGGCCAAAAGTGGCTTAAAACGTTTAAGAAAGTAACAAGAATGCATAGCAAACGGGGGAAAAACTGGATTAAATTTGATAGAAATGGGGAAAAATGGGTTAGAAATGAGCGAAAAACTCTGAAACCAGGAAAGAATTGGGCAAAAATTAGCAAGGAAAAAAAAAGCTTAAAAGGTGTTTAAACGTGGCAAAAATAGGATAGAAACTGCCAAAAATGGATTAAAAGGGGTTAA